>NC_134483.1:379418742-379508742 GCF_040206685.1 Ascaphus truei
ACTACATCATATATAGAGTATATATTTGTGTCAAAAGGAGTGCTACTGAGCGTGGCCAAATGTATACAACAAAAGACAAAAATACTCAATGCTACATCCAATGTGACAAAATACAGTAGCGGCATCCTTTATTCTTACCAATGCCGGCAGCATGCCGGGATCTACTCCGGCTGGCGCCAGTATAGACCGCGCGCCGCCGCGTTTCCTCCACGCACCCCCCCTCCACTTCAGGTGCATTTTAGCCCCCCTTCCCGACCCCGAACACGGCTCCTGCTCTGCCCCTCTGCTTCCCCGCACCCCCGCTTACCTCACTTTAAACTCCAGGGGTGTCGGGGAAGCCGGGGAAGCCGGGCGCGCACGTGACTGTGACGTCACAGTGCGCCGCAACAAGCCGCATCACCACGGTTCCCGCACGCATCCTGCCGTGCGGGAAGTGTAAGAATAAAGGATGCCGCTACTGTACATAGTTAAATACTTCAATTGTAGTATTCTCATGAATAAGGGTCATTTAGTTAAACCCTTTGGCCAAAGCTTTATTTATTATTTAACTATGTATTTTGTTTCTGTCTCACTTCTTCCTTGGATAAGATCTTTGTAGTATTTCTAAATTATTTGAATGCTTTTCTCCCTTTTCAACAAGTTTAGTTCCCCAGCGAGAGTATTCTGTTTCTTAAGCTTGCTCTGAGTGTGCATCAATGCCTCCTTCATTATATTTTGGAGCTCTGCAGATTTCTTTGCTAGGGTCGCAGCGGCTCGCCTTTTCCAGGTTTCTTTCTCCTGGGCGTACTGACTGTTGGGGATGGAGCAGCATTTCTGCTCCTTTATCTCTTGCTTCCGTTTCTGGACCTTCTCGTGTTCCCCCTTGTACTGAGTCACATGGCTTCTAAGCTAGGCCTCTAGCGATGCTCTGGTGATGCTCAGAGTAGCCTTCAGTTTCTCATGCTGATCTGCAGGGATACATTGGATAATCAGATGTTCCTACAGCACTTGTACTTCTTTAGCAGCCTGCAGATTTTCTTCCTGCAGAGTTCGCTGCTTCTTGGCCTTCTGTAGGAGAAATACAATAAAATCAGTCCCAATATAATAAACCTCAGAACCAGTCACAGATGACAGATGGCGACTCCAAATGTTTGTCTCAAATGGTTGATAATTATGTGGGATAGAAAGAAAGGCAGACCATTGCTCAGTATTTCTCTAAAGCATGCAATGCTGCCCAATACAGATGCCTACTTACTGTACAAGATGTAGGAGAATCAAAGGCAATGAGTGTATTCTCTGAACCGGTCATGAAACTGAGTCCTCTGATCCCACGTAGTCTTCAACGGGTGATGATTTTAACCATGAATAAACAAAATTAAAATTACAAATATACTGTGTAAAGCGCTAAACCTAATGCTATTACTACAGTGCTGTGCACTTGCTAAACTGAGCTGCCTGGTGATCTACTGAGACATCTCTTATATCTCTAACTAATTAAATAAACACAAAAATAGATGACATAACCCGGCGCTTATATATGTGAAAAAACAATGAAAAAATGGAAAAAATAATGTGTATATATAGTCCCAAATGGTGCCAAGTGATGAAATGATAGTTCAATGGTTACAACCTGAAAAATCCGGTTGGGCACAAACTCAGTTCACAGTTCATCAAAACAGATGGTTCTTCTCATATGTTGTACTTGATCCTGCATATTAAAGATATCAAGCAGAGAACAAACATTGCGCAGTATATTGAGACAAACATTAATATTTCCAAATGATGATATATATCTGAATTGCCTACTTACTAGAAGTAGCTAGATCACATACAGGGGAGAGAATCTGTTCTTTAAGCCTTCTTGCCCTGGAAGCCTCTTGATGTCGCACGAACCCCCCGTGGTGTTCCTGGCCTCCGTGGGTATAGAAGGGATCTTTCTGCAGCCCCTGTCTTCAGGAATCCTGTACCTCTTACTCCGTTTAGGGAACAAAAAGGACAGAGGATTGCGCAGCACAATAAATCTTTAATGGCACTTGCCCAAAACCACGATAAAATACTCACAGAAGGAGGCGAGTTAAAATACAATAAAAAAGTGCTCGGCCCAGCACACACACACAGCCGCCTAAGTCACTGGTAGTCCGCTCCGGTACCGCGTGTACCTCGCATGTATCCGGCGCTCTAATGTGACGTCACTGTCTTCAGTAAGACTCGCGGCTGGGATGACTGGGACACTGCTCCTTAGGCTCCTCCCTACGCGTTTCGTGACGGGGAACGTCACTTCGTCAGGGGATTCCCCGTCCCCGTCCCCGTCCCCGTTCCCCGTCACGAAACGCGTAGGGAGGAGCCTAAGGAGCAGTGTCCCAGTCATCCCAGCCGCGAGTCTTACTGAAGACAGTGACGTCACACTAGAGCGCCGGATACACGCGAGGTACACGCGGTACCGGAGCGGACTACCAGTGACTTAGGCGGCTGTGTGTGTGTGCTGGGCCGAGCACTTTTTTATTGTATTTTAAACTCACCTTCTTCTGTGAGTATTTTATCGTGGTTTTGGGCAAGTGCCATTAAAGATTTATTGTGCTGCGCAATCCTCTGTCCTTCTTTTTGTTCCCTAAACGGAGTAAGAGGTACAGGATTCCTGAAGACAGGGGCTTCAGAAAGATCCCTTCTATACCCACGGAGGCCAGGAACACCACGAGGGGTTCGTGCGACATCCAGAGGCTTCCAGGGCAAGAAGGCTTAAAGAACAGATTCTCTCCCCTGCACGTGATCTAGCCACTTCTAGTAAGTAGGCAATTCAGATATATAACATCATTTGGAAATAATACTGTTTGTCTCAATATACTGCGCAATGTTTGTTCTCTGCTTGATATCTTTAATATGCAGGATCAAGTACAACATATGAGAAGAACCATCTGTTTTGATGAACTGTGAACTGAGTTTGTGCCCAACCGGATTTTTCAGGTTGTAACCATTGAACTATCACTTCATCACTTGGCACCATTTGGGACTATATATACATTATTTTTTCCATTTTTTCATTGTTTTTTCACATATATAAGCGCCGGGTTATGTCATCTATTTTTGTGTTTATTTAATGAATAAACAAAAGCTGGATGCCGTAATGCAACTTTGACAGCGTCTCAGGCTGTAGAGAAATACTGTGCAATGGTCTGCCTTTCGTTCTATTACACAGAATTACAATCATTTGAGACAACCATTTGGAGTCACCATCTGTCATGTGGAACTGGTTCTGAGGTTTATTACATTGGGACTGGTTTTATTGTATTTCTTGCACTAGGGACTTGTTTCTCTTTTTTTATGTGTTTCACTGTGCTGGAACAGATGGCGCTGTAGCAGGGCAGTGTATGTGGCCTGCTTGCCCAGAATTTCTTTAAACAATGGTTTATTTATTTTTTCCACAAGTAGTGGGGTAGACCCTGGTCACAGCATCAGTACCTTGTGTGGGTCACAGTCTCTCGCAGTTTCCCCAGTCAGACTGTGGCGTTGTAGCTTTCTCCAGTGCAGTGTAGCTTTCCTGCCTGGATGTGTAGCACTTTAATTCTGGTCACTTCTGCACATGATTCATTTGTTCTTGGTTGTGTTACTCAAGCTGTTACTGGAACTATAAGCATGCAAAAGCACAAAAAAAATCAGACATTCTCCGTGGCCCCTTTGAAATTCAAAGGCCACCTTTCATCCCACTTTAAACACCATATGTAAGAGATATGCAGAGATACAACCAGGGAGACAGATTTGGGAACTTAAACCATGGATTTATTCAGCCCTTCACTTTAAACTTTAAATATAAACCACAAAATAAATAAAACAGCCTATCCCTTTGTAAGGACTAACTCCCTTCTCCAGTCCCTCTCTTCAGGGCTGGGAGGATACACATCTTTCCAACCTACAAACCCCAAAGTTCCAAGTAAGCAGGGCCCTTTGTGGCAGTCTCTGAGTCTCTTTGGTGTCCGTTCCTGGACCTTACAGGGGAAGATGCCGGGAGATGCTTCCGCCACCACTACTGCTACTGAAGTTAAGAGAAATAAATATATAAATAAAAAAATAAATGTAAAAAATGTAATTGCAAAAAGTCTACTGGTTAACCTTCAATAGAAGGTGGCAACCCTGTCTATAAGGCCTGTTAAATTTAAACATTGGGTAAAGGGGATAAAAGGGTTGGTGAGTTTCAGAGTGAAATAGAGCAGTTTTAACATTAACAAACACCAGCGAATGGCAGCAAACGGCTCACACCCTTTGGCTCTCCGCTTTGGGGCAACAGATGTAGACTGAAGGGGTTCAGAATGAATGCAGCTGTGGTTTCAGAGTCCTTTCTCCTCCTGGGTCATTACCATTCCAGGGGGGGGGTTACGAAACACTTAGCAGTAAGTAAACGCAGAGGTTAACCCTTAGCATGCTGATTCTGTGCAGATAGGAGCAGGTCTTGGGGAACCCTTTCAGTTGTCAACCTTTGGGATGTAGGCTTAAGGGATTCAGAAATCCTTATGTACATGAAGTTGTAGAACGATACAGGCTCCAATCCCCCACTAGTCCAACTGTCTAAATACATATTCACTTAGATTCTTGCTGTAAGATTCAAACTCTTAAGATGCTATGCTACAATATGCATCCCTAGACTTATCTGAAATGTATACATCTAAACATTTACATGAACACTCCCAATAAAACTGCCTGTTACAGGCTGCATAATTAGCAAACACAATTTAGGATCAAGCTTTCTAACACTAACATAGCAGAAATCAACAAATGTATTCAGGGTGGAGTTTGGTGATTCTGTACTGTTAGAGATGATTCAATGAGTTAAGCATACCTGGGGATGAAGAGATACTGCAATTAGTTCAATGTCACACCAGCTGAAGTTATTATCTTGCATGATGAACAAAACATACATACATCCATACATCCATACATCCATATACATAGTTACATAGAAGATGAGGTTGAAAAAAGACATATGTCCATCCAGTTCAACCTATGCTAAATTTAGATGACAGATACTTTATCCTATATTTGTACTTACAGTATATTGATCCAGAGGAACGCAAACAAAAAACTCTAGTGAAAAATTAATTCCTTCCTGATTACTCCCTGGATCAATATCCTACTATACTAGATCGTACAATAGAGGTGATAACAAATAGTGCTTAAATTAGCTAATAAGGAAATAGTGTCAATTTGCCTTAATGAAGCAATACATGCAATATCCTACGTGTTTTTATTTTTAAATAAAACAGTTCTGTAGTATTAGATAATACTAAAAAAATATTACTGTATGATTCAACTCTTAATGCTATATTGAATGAGTTTTACTATACTGCGGAACCTTTGGTTTCTATAGCCGGTTTAATCACAGTTCCCCAGCAGTGCAAATTTTTTATAACACTTTCCTGTTTTGATACTTTGTTGCCAATATTCCCGTGATTTGACTTTGTGTTACTATGGCTTTGCCAGAAGCCGCTAAAAACAGGGAAAGAGATATACAGGGGTCTGGCGCGCTCCAGCGGCATTTCATTTAAATATTGTGGGGAAGAACACGAGGCTTCTAAGTTCCGTGCCTCCTCCAGAAAATGTCACGCCCCCCAATTTATGCACTCCTGCGCTAAAGTAATGAAGGGATTACTGGCCAGTAGATAGTGTTTTAAATGTTGGTGCCACTGAGGAGGAGGATTAAGATGGCCTTCCTCCTGGCAGGGCAGCGTAATACTTTTATTTACTATAGGGTGCCCATTGATTGCATTTTAATGGACAAAAGTGCTTTTAGCCAGATCAGGCTAATAGGGTTTTTGCCCATTACTTTATGTGATGGTGGTGGGGGTTATTTAGGGTACAAGGGGTTGGTGATGGGGTAATAGGGTGCCCATTGATTGACAACGTGGATTTATGTCCCCCCCCCCCCCTTTGAGGGCATAGATAACCACATTGACAATAAATGGATGTGATGGCTATTCTTTGATTTTATTGTTATGTATACTGTGTTATGCCTGCTACACGACCCACTCCTCCTGCATGCAGTTCCACCTCTTGAACCCTCATGTCCGGACCTGATGAGGCTTCCTGTGCTCAAGCTAGAGCAGCCAGATCATCACTAGTGGTGCTGGGCATAGCTGACTCAGGTGGTACAGCTGAAACCAGATCCAGGCACACCAATTCCAAGCCCTTCATGGCATACCATGAGTTCCTAGAACTGGGCCCTGCTCTAGCATCCCTTACACCAGCCTGAACTGAATGCACACCCAACACTATCTCCTCTGCTCAAACAACAGCTGGGCCTGTGTGAAGGAAGTCTCATCAGTCTCTGTCAGTATACAGATAGAATCAGGTGATATTAATGACAACAAGAAAATCGCTTGTGACAAAGGTGGACCTGACAAAAGCTGAGTCTCCAACAAATAGGCAATAGCCCGCAAATCAACACTACTATATGCTTCCTCTAAAGGAGAGCTACTCGCTGTAACAGGGCTTTAACTCCTGTCTAAAAAGGCTTCAATAGAAAGCTTGTATTAGTCTGAGGAATCCAGCAGGGAGCTGGTTAATTGCAGCTAAATACAATCAACCAGTCTCCACCTGGCTCATGAGACAGGTAGAAAAATCTCCTGATAAACTACAAGAGATTTCTTGAGCACAGAGTGGATTTGTTGCCAAAAAGAGACTCACAGAAACATATTCTTGAGCATAGAAAGATTGTACTGCCCGCAAGACACAAGGAACCAGACCTCTACAAATACAGATCATGACTCAGGAGGATTACCTTTTCCCCTTTTTTTTGTACTTGATCTATAATATTGACTATTTTTCTAGTGTTACCCAAGGCTTGTCTATTGGTTATAACACCCACCTGGTCTGGGTTTATAAGTCTCACAGTGTGTGGTGATGCAGGTAGATGGTGTGGGTGATGGGGGTATTTGCCTCAGGGAGGGTGTTTGGGCCTCTTGGGGGGTAGTGGGAGGTGTTAACCCCTTAATTAAAATAGCAGTTACTACCCGCTAAGGCAGGGGTGCGCAAACTTTTTTGCCTGAGCCATCCTGTCTGCTCTGCCCCCTTCCCCCCCCCCCAACTCTTCTCGGGTGTCATCTGACTTCACAGCATCATGTGACATTGTATTGCCATTTGACCCCGCAGCGTGATTTGACTCTACGTTGCCATGGCATTGCCAAAAGCTGCTGAAAACAAGGTAAGGGATATACAGAGGTCTTGCGGGCTCCCGTGGCTTTTAATTTAAATATCGTGGGGCAGAACACAGGGCTTCTAAGTTTCGTACCCCCTCCAGAAAATGTCACCCCCCCCCCAGTTTATGCACTCCACCTGATGATCATTTGGTGTGTATATATTTACTAATGTAATTTCTACTCCCGCCTGGCTGCCCTGTATCCCCAGGAACCTTCTCTCTTTGTCTGGTCACGCTTCTTTTTCTATTAAAGATACGCCACTCTTAATAAGAATCGCTACCCCCCTCTTTTTGGTTAAGCCCGATGCGTAATATGCCCTGGGGTATATATTTTTTAATGTGTTGGGGGGGTCCAATGTGTTAAAGTGTGTTTCCTGCAGCATTACTATATCTGCATTTTGCCTCCTAAACTCCATGAGGGGTGGTTTTCTTTTAATGTTTGAGTTCAAGCCTTTTACAGTAAATTCATTGAAATAATTTTAATTTTAGTGTTTACTGCCATGAATTACCCTTGTGGTCAGAAGTCCCTTTTCTTAGGAGGCTGTGGCTGGATGTAATTGATGACCGGTGCGTTTGGGAACATAGAAGGGGGAAAAAAAAACACAAATATGTAATTAGACAAAACAATGAACCATTCATGGTGAAACCTTTAGTACCTGAACTTTTTTGCCCCACTGGGAAATGATTCCACCATGTCGAGCGATGAGCTCTATAAGGGGCATGTAGACATTGGCTCCAGAATGGATTATCTTCCCACACCCCACTACATGGCAGACGTCACACTCTGCCTGCATCAGACAACTCCCCCCCGCGTCCAACTGAAGGCTCTCCAGCAAGAGACACTAGTTTTCAGAAGCTTTTATTTATTTATATATATATATATTTTTTTTTGGGCAGCAGGGCCACTTATGCTGACCTGCGTCTTCAATCAGCTGTTGTCTGCCTTCTATGGGGACACCACCCCTGTTGAACTTTTTTCCTCCCCTCTCTCCAGGGAAGCCACCAACGAGGAGCCAGGTAGATACACGGGGGGTGGGGGTCGTGCAGCTAGGCACGTCTCACAGACCACCCGCGTCATTCTTATTTCCCCAGCTGCTCTCTCACCTCACAGTTCTCCAGCAGCCCTGAGTGCCAGAGCAGGAGAGCGCCCGCCCAGTCCAGCAGTTCCTCGAAAGGGCCCATGGGTATGGCATCCAGCTGGCTTCGGATTGCTTGCGACACTCTCCTCCCCCTATAGGCCGATGGCGGCCATTTTGTGGTCGACACCCAGCCAGTCTTCTCCCAATGAGGATGACTTCCCTCCTCCGTGTAGCCACCCCCACCCACGTTACTGACTGTACTTCCCCACCCGGCGCAGAGCTCAGATGTCTGTCCAGAAGGAGGAGGAATCCATTGCGCTCCAACTGTGCATTAGGCCAAGTTCAGGGTGGCTGCTACGGACGGGAGCGTCCGTGTGTGCTTCCCCCGCATGCTCCTGCCACCCAGCGATCTGTGACTTGGCTGCAGAAGTTGGGTTGCGATGTTTGGGGGCATGTCGGGGTGAATGTGCCACTGAACTGGTTCGCTGAACCAGCTCACGTGACGCGACTGCCGCCCCAAATATCATTTTTGGTTGTAGTGGCAAAATGTAGCAGCGGCAACGCTGCACTTTGTCGCCGGTGGAGTTTTCAGTTCGAACACTCCCACCGAACAACCTGAAATTGCGACGGACGTGCAAGTGCGCGCACGTCGCGTAGCAGCCACCCTGAACTCGGCCTTAGGAGAACGCTGCCCCAAGATGGCCGCAACACCTCCTTCACGGCTCCCGTCTACTTTATTTATTTGTAATGGCTATCTGCGCCTTTTAAAATCAATGCAATCTAAAATGTTCTATATACAGTATAACTTCATTTTTATTAGGACCATTTTAGTAAAAACAATCTAATCCTAGTGAGCTCAGAATTACATACTGTAGTAAAGGGAAAGAGACATTTTTATATAATTAAATTATTGTTCTTCAGTCCATGACTTCCAATTACAAGTTCATTATCCCATCTACACTAAGAGAATTTCAGGTCTTATTGACTTTCAATGACTAATTCTACCTGCACAATGTTCCAATGGCTAGGATAGTGCACTTTTATGAACAATCCTCATTACTGGAAAGGTATAAATAATGTCAGCTACTGTATTCTAATGTTAGTTTCAGATACATTGTGTGTTCCTTGTTTGCAATTAGCAAGATGAAATGCATGCAATTTGACGTTCTTATACTACAGTTTTTTACCCCCCCCGTTTAACAATATTACTACAGTATATAGAAAGGATATTTCATTAGGTACTTTATGTGCTTGGTACAGCGGATCTTTAATATAATAATATTTTATTAATAAAAACTCCTGCATAATTTACACTAACATGTTTTGCATCATTAGTTTGTACTTTGAGAAGCATTTGCCATCACATATGTTCCAAAAAATCAACACAAATATCAATTTCAAAGCTTGCATTTACAAAATCTTATGTTATTAATAATTGAGGTGTATATTGTGGATTACAGTTTTGCCCTGATTAAATGTCTATGTAATGATTCTACATATACATCACTCCGTCAGCGTCTTCAGTCTTAACAGGGACAGCCTCTGCAACAATCGCTCCATTTCACCTCCTTCAAATAGAAGCACTGTTGATCTACCTACAAGGGTTCCGCAGATCCTGGTCCGGTATTGGGATTTAGTTCTCCTGAGATCAATGCAAACTGTTAGGGTATAACCCCCCTCCTCTCCTGTCCTACCGATGTTTGTCCCAGTTTTGAGGGTCAGTTTTTACCTACAGCTACTATTAACATTGGGGGGGGTTACAGGCTTGTTCACCGCTCTGCTTGCCAGCCAGATGTTACGGCTCTCACTATATGGCTATTCAGCTCGCCTAGGTCCTGGCTTACAATATTAGATCTCGACTGGAGCATTTGCTTCCTACTACGAGAATTATTGTACCCTTTTGTAGCTTTCCATTGCCATTGCAGTGCGCCTCCCCCTTGTTAACATAACACTGGGAGTCAATCCAGTCTCTTTTACCTTGTGGCTCTACTAGTAAGCACCTGTGCTGACCCTCCGAGTGTATTTTTACATATTTGTACTGTAAATGTGGTTTGTTGTCCCTCAATTTTTGTTTTAAAATTGTTTTAAACCTGTCCAATAGCAACTGCGGTTTCACTAAAATGTGTCTGGGACATTTACTGTTTTACACTACCTGTTTATAGTTATATTGTGCACCATCCAATTTTCACTCTCACCTAGTCCATAGCCTCTACCCTTTGGTCTCCACACAGATCAGTGAGTACATGTTACAGGGGGCTTCCACTAAGCCCACTTTCCACCTTTGCAGTGACACTCTGGCTTTGCTATATCCTTGCTCTTTGCATACTCCTAGTGCACGCTAATATCTACAACTTACAGGCGGAGCGGGTGTCCGTCTCTTGTCTTATTTACATACACAATGTAGTATAAAATATGCTGAGATACTAATTACATTTTCAATTTCAAATTGTGTATTTCCTCTAATGCTCTCCTGTTATTTAAAGCACTGTAAGTATCTTTGTTTCAGCATGAGCCAAAGCAGTTATTAGGGGCAAAATAAATTGTCTTCTGGACAGAATGTGCCATTGACTTGCCACTACCTGTTCGAAATACAAATAACACACTTTAAAACTATCATAGTATATTCTATATTATTTAAAAAAAACTACTGTATATAAAAATATTTTAACTAAATCAAATTGCAAAGCCAGTATAACCATCCTCACACTGATGAGATCCACAAGATTGAAAAGCTGTCTGTGAGTGGGTTTACTGGATGAGCACTTCTTTAACCCAGGCTGTGCAGAAAAGCTGTGTAATACAGCATGCATAAACTTATACGGGTCCATGGTCAAATCGATTTGAAGCAAAAGGTGAAACTGTGTGGTCATTTGCATGTCATTTCCCAGAATCCCTGGCTGCAGTGGAAGCATTGTATGCTAAGAGATAATGGTGAAAAGCAGGGTTACAGGCCTGTCTGAGACATTTGAATGTGCTCACAAGTAATATTTTTGTATTTGCTACCAATTATATTGAACTAAATTCAATATTTGAACAATTTCAGTGTCTGAACTGTGCTATTTTCAGCTGTGGGGACCCGTAGGTCCTGAGATATTTACCAGTAAAGTTACAAACTTAACGTCCTGAATTTTATGCCTCCCATGTGACGTGGGCCAATATGAACATGCAACGGGTGACAGGGGTTTCTACTGGCCTACGTGATGTGGGAGATTTAAGCTGCATATTTGTTGTTCCCAGAGCAGGGGTGGGCAACTCCAGTCCTCAAGGGCCACCAACAGGCCAAGTATTAGAGATATCCCTGCTTCAGCACAAGTGGCTCAATTCATGGCTCAGCTGAAGACTGAGCCACCTGTGCTGAAGCACCTGAAATCCTGACCTGTTCATGGCACTTAATGACTGGAGTTGTCCACCACTGATGAAGCTACCTGTGCTGTAGCAGGGATATCCTGAAAACTTGAGCTGTTGAGGACTGGAGTTGCCCACCCCTACCCTAGAGGGTACTGAAACACCCTACATTTACCGGAAAGTATCTCAGGAACCAGGCGGTCTGGAACGGAAAATAGCATTGTTCGACTCTGTGGTGCCCCTCCTCCCATCCTCTAAAAAAAAGTGTTATTTTGACATAATGCCAGAAGTGGTGGACCAGGAAATGGACACACAAGAAAATCACCTGCAGCCACAGTCTCCAAGTAATACTTTACAAAAAAAATTATTCCATAAGGAAATGTTTTTTCATCCTATATATTACTTTTTATAAAGTCTCGTTTTCAAGGGGTGTCCATGCAGTGGAGAAATTTTTACTTTTAAGCTCAATACTTAATTAAACGTAATGTCCTTAAAATTAAGTAACTCACAAGGCCCAACTGAAGATTTCTGTTTTGCCTAACGCAGAAGAATATAAATGGAGTATTGCTAATCTAATCAGCAATGTTCTGCCGATGCTCTCAGAATAATGCATTCTTTTATAATATTCCAGAAGGGCCACTTCAGCAAAATATTATGCACCCATCCATTGCAACTGTGACTGCTAGATAGGAATTCAAATACCCAGTCGGAATTTAACAACATTGAACCAGGCACCAGATGGCTATTTGCTCCACAGTCCAACAGCTGGGTCCCAAACTGCACAGCTGGTCTTCTTATTTGAATGATAATATTCCAATTGCAAACTATGTAATATGGAAAAATATATGTGTGCAGAGAGGGTGATGAAGATTTCATCACACAGCTCTTTACAGCTAATGCACACATCTATTTCTTCCAGTCAATTGGTCTTGGCTGGATAAGGTACTACGGTATATAGACTAAAACCCACGCCATGCAAATCTGACATCTCTCTGGGCTAATGGTCCTTCTGGGTCATTATCGTTGTCGGCTTGCTTTAAAAACAGAAAGATACAGTGCACTTGAGCTTCTGTATTGAAGCTTGATTGTTTTTTAATTGGTCATTCTGAATAGGTTTCAAACTAGGCCGACAAGAAAAGAAAAGACATTTGGTACGAGGGTTACATAATTATACAATTGAAAAATATATTTCAAATATATTGCTTTTTCTTATCTTTTCAAAACACATACTATGGAATGTTAAAGAAACAGTTATATGACAGTGATGAGGTTGTTTTAGAAGACATACAGTATTCAGCAAAGGCCGTCGGCACACGTCACTGTGGGCAAAATAGACTGGAACATGCGCAATAGCCGCCGGCACGACGAGCATGCGCAGTAGCCTGCGCCACGCATGTGCAGTAGCCGCTGCGGTCAATACTCTTGTTCACCTCTGCGGGAGAGATATGGCCCTGCGCTGTGTGTATGTGTGTAGTAGTGCTCATGCGTCTTCCAAAATCCCTCTGCTCCTTGGGGCTCAGAATCTGGTGTTCTGTGGTAAAATTTAACAAACAAACCTAACTTTAAACTTCAACGTCTGGTTCTAAATAGGATAGAGGGTAATGGAGTGGGGACAGGGAGGGAATGGGGGCGGGGGGAGGAAGTGAGACGGAGAGTAGAGGGGGTAATAACCTGGATGGATCGCAGAAACCCCACTTTGTAAAACGGAGACCACATACAGACACACACAGAGACACACACACACACACAAACACACAGACACACACACAAGGAATTCACAGTTAGTATAAATATAGAAGTGAAAACAGCTAAAACAGTGGGTGTGTCCTGATCACGTGAGTTCAAACTTCTTTGTGCTTTCTCACTGAAATTGTTTAGATTTTTAATTAAAAATATCATCACAAATACAATTTCATTGACAAAACAGTGACAAAAGACAAAGAAGTTTCACTTAAAATGTGTGTGTTCGACACACAAACACTTTTTTTTATATCAACAATAGTTATATATAAATTTATAAAAACAGAAGAAAGTATACCGCTCACTAGTTATTAGGTGCAATGAGTATTGTAAATATGATTTTAGCCCAAATGCCTAGAGTGGCACTGGATGCTACCTTTGTGCTGAATTGAAATATATTATCAAAAATAGAGAGAAAGTTGGTAATGCCAACCAATCTCTAACAAGAAGCACATTTTATGGTGCACACCATGGCTGTTTAAAACGTAACATTTAATAAACCTACAATTAATATAAGTCTACACATGCAAATACATTTTGTTATATTTATTGTGTGTATTATTATTATTATTTTTTTTTAATTACCAGAAGGTAGAATAAGGAAGCTGCAATCTACTATGCATAAATGCAGCACAACTAATCCTCAATATTAGTTATCAAATGGTATTGATTGTACAGTATATGAAGTCCACATGACAACTTGGTACAATGTGCTTAATTACAAGGTGTAGAGTAGTTAACTATATTCTCTCACATGAATGAATATCCTGTAGTCCAATGTAAGTTCAATTCCTATGTTAATCATATGGGGAAGACATAGGCATACATGTAATGCCTAATGGGTTAATAGGATGCACTGTTGGGGTTATAGTTAATATCACAGCATACCATAATGCTCACCATTAATTGGGAATTGAATACATGACTCCTTTAATAACTCCTTGGTTATTACCAAATCCTGCTGATAAAACATATGGGTAAATACACTGCAATTAAACTAGCTAGCTAGATACAAATGCTGTGACTATCACAGCACAGTTCTAACATCGCTGTATAATTTTACTCCTATTCTATTGAATTATGCAGACACTGATGGTATTGACCAGTAGAAAATAATACCCGTAGAATATATGTTATGAGTCAGCACAATTAATGGTGAGTGGTATGTGGATTGATCCTGTGTCTATTGACATCCATATACAGTAGTGCAAATGTTACAGTGCTCAAACTGGTTGTATACTGTAGTAGCTGAAGGCGTGAGTTAGAAAGTAACTTTATATGGCATAGGACATATCTGATAAGACAGCGCAATCAATATATCTTGAAAAATAATGCCATTCATATAAGTAAACTATCATATAAGCCCACATCCGCCAGTCAAGTACATAAATGTCCAATAGAGTAGAGCACACGACAGTGATTTGAACAACCAGCTACAACCTTGCCGGAGACATGATACACAGATTCCAATCCTCCTACTGGAATGATGTCACTACGTCATACGCCCAATGCGTTTCCCTCCTGTACATCAAGCAGTTCTTGTCAACTTTGTACAACAAGCCTACAACATTGGAGTAATATACTGTATATTGCCATTAAAAAAAGGCTTTAAAAATCAAGCAATTAAAGAATTGAAAGTTTTAATTGGCAGAGTTTTCTTGCACCATTACGGTTCTACTTTCTACTAAATTATGCTCGCTAACAGTGTTGTAAAAAATGTAATGTTTTACATTTTGGGTGCAAAATGCATTAGCTACAGAGACTATGCAGTGCTTAAGAGTAAAATCATAAAGGTAATGTAAAATGCAAGTGCTTCCAGCTACAACCCATAAAATATAGAATTTGACATAACTTTATGTATTTGGGCAAGAATAAGGTAACAATATAGATTAGATATAATAGTTTTTCAAGCTACTGAAATATTTTGGCATCATCGGTGTTGTGACTGAGTTATAGAATCTGTATATATTAGTAGAAGGTTGCATTATGCCTGCTTTTCAGTATGCAATGAGTTAACGCCCCTAGTTAGACAGGCCACAGGTGATCCTAATTAAGTGAACCCACCTGCTATTAAAAAGGGGGAGATGAAATGCCTCTGGGGCAGCAGTCTCTCTCAGACACTGAGAGAGGACAGAGGAGAGCTGACAGACAGACACAGGCTGCTCATACTTATGCTGTCCCGAATGGAATAAAGCTCCCAGGTAAGGAGCCAAGTGGTGTTACCAAATATTGTTGGTCTGGTCTAGTTTAGCTAACCAGCCAGGTAGATAGGCCTAACTTTGTTTAGTTAGTTTCCCTAATGGGGATAGGCTTTTGGTTTATGTTTTGTTGTCTACAGCAGGGGAGCGCAAACTTTTTTCCCTGTGCCCCCCTGCCGGTGGTCCCCTCACTCCCGCGCCCCCCCACCCCCAACCCCCTTACCCGTGCTCCGGCGTCATGACGTCACGTTGCCATAGCAACGTGACGTCACATGACCTTGCAGCGTCATTTTAAAGCCGCGTTGCCATGGCAACGCAGGAAGGAAGCCAGGTAAGTTAGGTTTACAGAGCCCTGCAGCTCCCCCGGCACTTAATTTAAGTGCCTTCGGGAATCGTGTGGGGCCTCTGTAAACCTCACGCCCCCCCCCATCGACAGTCTCGCACCCCCCTGGGGGTCGCGCCCCCCAGTTTGCGCACCGCTGGTCTACAGGGTTTTCCCCGTTTGAACTCCTGTATGGGAGACGCCCAAAAGGGATTCTGGATAGCCTCAAAGAAGAGTGGGAGCAACAGACTGTTCCAGGGAATAATGTCATCCAATTTGTAGAAGATTTAAAAGAACACATTGCTCATGTTACTCCCATAGTCAGACAACATTTAGAAGAGGCACAGAGGGCCCAACAGAACCTTTACAACATACATGCTACGGTTCGCAGCTTCTGACCAGGGGGGCGAGTAATGGTGCTTGTTCCCACAGCCGAAAGCAAGCTGTTATCACATTGGCAAGGGCCATATGAAGTTCTATAACATGTAGGTCCGATGAATTATAACATTTGGCAGCCAGATCGGAGGAAGGTGGAGCAAATCTATCACATAAATCTATTAAAATCCTGGAAGGATAGAGAGGTATGTCTGACGGTGGTAGCTAACAAATCCGGGAAAGTGGAGGATCCACTAGTTCGAATATCGTCAGAACTCACTCCTGAACAATATAGGGAAGCTGTAGAATTGCTAAATAGGAACAGGGACGTATTTTCCAGCGTACCAGGGAAAACTAGGGTGGTTTCCCATGATATAGTCACCAAGCCGGGAATAGCCGTTAAGATAAGACCTTATAGGATTCCAGAAGCCAGAAGAGGGGCTATTCAGTAAAAGGTAAAGAAGATGCTAGACCTAGGAGTAATTGAGGAGTCCCATAGTCAATGGTCCAGCCCTATCGTCTTGGTACCTAATTCTGATGGGTCAATACAGTTTTGTAATGACTTCAGAAAAGTCAATGAAGTCTCGAAGTTTGACGCCTATCTTATGCCTCGGGTAGACGAGTTAATTGAGAGGTTGGCGAGGGCCCGTTTTCTAACCACTTTAGTTCTTACAAAGGGTTATTGGCAAATCCCGTTAACAGAGTCAGAAAAAGAGTAAACAGCCTTCTCAACACCTGATGGCCTCTTCCAGTATACCATTTCACCCTTTGGCCTTCATCGGGTGCCTGCAACCTTCCAAAGGTTGATGAATAAATTGTAACAGCCGCACTCGAACTATGCCTCAGCATACTTAGATGATGTGGTAATTCATAGTCCACATTGGGACTCACATCTACCAAAGGTTGAGGCAGTGTTGAGAACCTTTCGGGAGGTGGGTCTTATAGCCAACCCAGCTAAATATTCAGTTGGCTTGGCAGAAGCAAAATATATTGGCTATGTTGTGGGAAGAGGGACTGTAAAACCCCAGCTCAATAAAGTAGAAGCCATTAAGAATTGGCCCCGTCCCGTTAGGAAAAAAGAGATTAGGATATGTCTAGGCATTGTGGGTTACTACAGGCGATTTATACCCCGTTTTGAACAGCTTTCATACTTATTAAATACAAGGGCACCCGATGTGGTAAAATGGAACAGTGGTGAGGAGACCGCGTTTTTAGACCTGCATACAGCGCTCTGTAGTCACCCAGTCTTGGTAGCCCCGGATTATGCAAAAGATTTTTTTTCTGCAAATGGATGACTCCGAAGTAGGTTTTGGAGCAGTCCTGTCCCAGTTTGTAGGAGATGAGGAACACCCGGTCTTACAACTGCGGCCGCCTTTATTCTAATGCGGCCGTAGTGGCGCAACTCTGATAACCGCGGGCAGATGCAGTATATATTTTTTTCCGGAATATGTTCCGGTATTTTAGCGCTCGTAATATTAGCATATTATTAGCGCTGTCTGCAATACTGCAATACCGTCTAAAAACTCAGGTGGGCATTCGCGAGCTGTTGTCTTCAAAGTCTAATACTGTAGCAGTTCAACCTACGTCAGTACAGTCTGCGTGTGCGCGCGCAGTAATTGTAAATTTGCATATTTATACATGCATGTACAGTGCTGTACCCTATGTCTCATGTGAACATTGTTGAAATGCATAGGCGTGTACTGTAACAGTATCACATTTCGGCGTATCTCCCCTCGCTCGCCCCCGCACACACACAGGCTAATGTACTGCACTGCAGAGTATTTCAAGTTCTTATCTACAGTACACCTCTCCCACACCATTCCTTTGAATGGGTGTCTTTCTGGTTTCAATCACATTCCTGTCATCACATTCCTGCGTGTTTAACATACAGTCCAGTGCAGTGCAGAGCCTGGTTTGATTTATTCTGTGTTGATTATTAATGCTCATTGGGGGGAAAAAAGTTCAAGAGTGAGTGACCTTTTTCTCGTCATTTTTTATTTTTATTTTCTCAACATGAACATGTGCCTGCCTCAACCATCTTGATATTACGATATTCAATCTGTGCTGTAGGTTTTGACTGTGACACTGTGCGTTTGACTGCACATTATTGATTTGTGTGATTTTTATGTATTTGGGGGTGTGGGGATCAAATGAAAATATTTCTTTGAACTGTTCAAGGATAGCCTAAAGGCAGCTTTACCCCCCCCCCCCCCCCACACACACACACACAAGGCTCGCTCAAGGATTTCAACCTCTTATCGACACCTCTCTCAGACCATTCATTAACTTCCTTATTGTTGCCTTTGAGTCACCTCTCTGCGCCTGCGTGTAATCCTCTTCGGGAAGGGAGCTAGTTGATTATTACTGCGCATGCGTGTATAACTTCACCATTTCACCACCTATTGTTCACCATTCATATGACTAACCCATCCACCCCCCAACCCTTTGAGGCTTTGTTTACGGTAACGCTTGTGATAATCCCTTCTCGAATTTGATATGTAAATCTGATTAGCACAGCACTGTGAAATTGAGAGTTAAAAAAAACATAATCTGATTCATGTTTTTGTTGCAGTACGTTACCACTTTTTGTCATTCTTTCTTTTTCTTTGGTGTAGGGGGGGTCAATGATTATGATTATCATGAATGTAAAGAAATATTTATTTTATTTTATCAGGAACAAAAAATACAAATATACAAATAATCATGAATAATAAAAAATGCAGTCTTTATTCAGTTCTTCTGTAAGTTGAAAATTGAGGGCCGGTGGATAATCATGAATAATGCACATTGATAATAATATTAATAATATATAATATATAATAATATATATAATAATATAATTAATATAAAATTTTCCGTCTTTATCTTCTTCCTCATTCTGTGTAGTTCATTGAGAGAGGGGAGGTTTTGTGTAAATCATGACTGCACTTTAGATACACTTTACTGTACACACAGTTCATACAATGTACACATGATACCCCCTCCCCCTTTCCATCCTTTTTTCTCTGAAAAGACAAGAAAAGAAAAAATCATGCAGTTATGTGCAAATTATGGCATTGTGTACTGTATAGCTACTCCATATTGGACTACAGTATGCAGTTAGTACTGTCAAACTAGTCTATACTGGAACTACTGTATACTGTAACTACTGTTAAATGCTTTGTAACCAGATGGCTAGTGCTGCTCTCTCAGGAAAGAAAAAAATTGTGCAGTTAGGTGCATATTATGGCATTGTGTAGTGTATAGCTACTCCATATTGGATATGCATATTGGACTCCATATTGGGTATGCAGTTAGTACTGTCAAACTAGTCTATACTGTAACTACTGTATACTGTAACTACTTTTAAATACTTTGTAACCAGGTGGCTAGTGCTGCTCTCTCAGGAAAGAAAAAAATTGTGCAGTTAGGTGCATGCTGTAAAACAATCTGTGCCATACTTACCTGTATCATACTGTACTTGGTGTGCCTGTACTTACCATACTACAGTACAGTACTGTACCATACTACCTTCCTGATGCTTGCCCATTACGCTCTATCACAATGGGCAACACAGTTGCAATATGGTCAATATATTTATTACATCATTCCACAGTGAGTGCATCGTTCCAAAAACTCATTATTTGCGCCAACTCATCCTTTTTGGAGGGTTTCATGACTTTTCGGATATGATCCTTCAGCTGATGCCAGACCATTTCGATAGGATTGAAGTCTGGCGATCTGTCATTGGAGGGGAAAAAAAAGGACAATTAGTTAAAGAGATACACAGTAAAAACAGTGGGAAAAAATGAGACACGGTTACTGCACTTACTCCGCTGGCGTCTTCACCCAGTTGATACCGTGCTCAAGAATATGCAATGTTGACGCGGTGTGCTTCAGATTGTTGTCCTGGTAGAAACGGTGACCATCTGGGAACTCACGTGCGATGTACTCCAAAATCTCAGGCACAATTTGCTCTTGGAAAAAAGCTTTATTCATGATTCCTATAACAAGAAAAGAAAAGTGCTCTAAAAACTGCACACTAGTACAGTACAGTGCATAAGGCAAAAGCGTGTGACTTATTTTACCTTCAAAGATGACAATGCATCCTGTCCACACCTAGAGATGGCACACCACACATGCATCTTCACTGGGTGTTTTGGACGTGGCTTCATAGATATGCGACATTTTTTGTGGAATGCAAAGGTGGCAAATCTCTCTAGCGATACAGTAGACTCATCAGTGACTATGCAATCCTGGAAAGTTTCTCCACTGTCAATCCATGCCTGGGCCTGGACCACTCTCTTGATCTTGTTAACGTCCCTTATCATAGGGTACGCTCTGTAATGACAAGGAATAATTTTATAGGTACAGTACAGTTTCTTAAACAACACTTTAACCTCCTGTACTGTCCAGTACTAACCTCACACGTCCATATTTCCATCCAATTCTGCGTCTCATCTTCTTTATGCTGGTCTCGGATACAGTGAGATTGTGATTTTGCAGCAGAGTGTATTTGACCCTTAAGGCACTCTTTTCCTAATTCTCTTCACTTATTTTGTCGACCAGAAGAGTTGTCTCCCTACAGTGTAAAGAAAAACAACAATCCTGTAAGTTACAGTGCAGTAGGCCACAAGTACAGCACATCATTTACAGTAAACAATCGTAGATAGATATACTGTATTATATAGTGTAACGGATTTTCTGCAACTGGCCTGACCCACCCAATCTCACATTGGCCCCTGTGGTCTAACCAGTCCCCATTACAGTGTGATGTCTGGTGGTGCACCTGTTGGCAACAGGACTCCTGTGTCTCCCGCATGATGGTGTGTGGGGATTTGCCAACCCAGACAGGCAGCTGAGGTAGTGTGCTGAGTCCTACCTATATCCAGTGCAGCGCCTCCACCTCATCAGGATCCCGGCGTCCGCTTGGGGATGATTCTGATGAGGAACTCCTCTGTGGTGCTTCTCTCTGTGCAATAACTCCACACTTGCACACGAGAGTGTCTTTAATCAGCAACATCTTTATTGCACGGTGGGCCAGCTGCCCACTTTCTCCATTACGCTTAGACGACTCTGCTGCTTCTCTCCCGGAAATCCTCAGGTCACTTTCTCCATCCCTCTTCGACGACGCTGCCGCTTCTCTCCCGGAAATCCACATGCCACTTTCTCCAACCCTCTTCGATGACGCTGCCGCTTCTCTCCAGGGAACCCCCATCTCATCCTCCATAGCACCCATCCACCCAGTTGTCCACAGCACCCCATGCAAAGATCCAGCTCGTTAGACTGCATGCTGAATGGGTTAAGTGTGGATATCCCCGGGAACTCTACTATGCTGGTAAAGATAGATCTTCTTTTAAAGACCATGCTAAATATGGATCAACAGATGGAGAAGATAGAGACTGACATAGCGGGGATACATAATTTGTTCGGAGTTCATGCCCCTGTATCTCCGACGCCGGAGCAGGAGGGTGGCATGGATGGGATGAATGGGACCTTCGACCGCCTTCCATCACCAAGCGCATCCCCTCCACCAGAAGAATATGTGTACATGTATGCCGTTGACGAGGATGACATGACAACCCCGTCAAGACCACGCCAGGAGACAACACGGCGACCAAGGCAGGAGGAAAGCATCCTCCCAGAGAACCTACCCTCGCCCGCCGCCACAAGCACACCCGCTCCCAGAAGAACATCCGCTCCCAGAATCCAACCCACATACGCTTGCATCGATACGGTGCCCAACATCATCCTGCGCGAGCTGCCCAATCCACTCAGGGAGAAGTATAGGGTGATGAGTGCTGGTTTACCCCAGAAGTATGCCATGTTAATTTTCAAGTACCACGTGTCCTACTTGGTGTACTGCGGGTGGGCCAACAATGTAAACTACGATGGAAATTGCGAAAAAAGGGTGCTTCCTGAAAATTTAAGAAGGACTATTGTGGAGGAATTGCAGCACTATTTTTCAATTACAGATCCTGTAATGAAAATCGTGAGAGATGCCATTAATGGCATTTTGCGTCATACAAGGCATCGGCCCTGGAAGGACAATCTGGTGGGGATCGAATTTGCGTGACTGTTCAAAAGTTGTTTATTTTTTGACTTGTTGCTTGTTTTAAATTTTATTAATAAAGAAATGTTTTTACTTACACAAGACCTGCACAACTACAGTCCTTGATGGAGTTGTGCAGGCCTGACTTACTGTACTGTACACCATCCTACTGTAAATGTTTTGACTTTCTGTACATAAATGTTTTTACTAGCAGTACACCATACACCTGTAAATGTTTTGAATTGCTGTACACTTTAAATGTTTTTAAATTGTATTTGTAAATAAATGTTTTTACTTACTCCATAAATGTATTTGTACTTACTCCACCAATGACAGAAAATGTTGATTTGTTTTCAATTGTTCCATTGTCTCCTTTTATACTGTAACAAAATACAGTGTATACTGTAGGCATGCTCAGTACATCACAAGAGTATTAAAACAATACATGCTGTACGGGTATAGAATACACATACTGTATGTTCTGGAATACATGTAGAATAAATGCATACTTTTTATTTTTCGGGTTTATTATACAGTATATATATATAAAAAAAGTATTGTATACGGTCTGAAAACAACAGCATACTGTTTCAGGTTTTCTATGAAGCTCTCAGTTACAGTATTCTATCCTAATCAATAACAACGGCCACTAAACTGTTGACTCCGGTACGTGGTTTTTTAAATCCGATTCAGCAATGTGCAGGCATTGTTACACAAAGCGATATTATCCATCGAAATCCCTCCATTTGCTGTTTTCCGCATGATATGACAAAGTTTTCTTTTCTGAGGAAAATCAAAAGTTTTACTGTAATGGTCAGTCAGTCCCCTAAAGAAGTTCCCACAGTCAATCTGTAGAGGGAGAGGGGGGTTGGCCCGGTATTAAAGGGGTTGCACCCCATATGGCCACTCCCTGACCTCACCAGGGAGGCAAGGGGTTAACTGGACTGCGGTCCAGGAATGTGGCTTACACCTTGTCATGTCAGGAAAATGTATGTTCCCCTATTCCCATGTTTCATTATAATGTCAGTGTCTGCACCACACACACACCACACACACACACACACACACCGGGATCCATCCGGGAGGGCAAGGGTTAATAGTTGTATAGTGACAAACTGTGATTTATTTTACAGCGGAGAATTTTGTGTTAAAGTATGACGGTTTAAGTGGTATTTGTGTATCTCCGGTTTAAACTGTGTTTCCACGTAAGGGATTGGATACAGATAATTGTTCACCAATAGTCTGTATTCAATGTTAAGAATAGGGTCACAAAGGTATATAAACTGTGTCAACCCTACAGTTCTTGTTGTTCTTCTGATTTCACCTTGAATGTCACTGGATTGCTGGAGAATTGCTAGCTGATACTTCTCCATTCCCCAACCCTAAGTAAGTGTTACCTTCTTGCCTGTTAATTGTACTATATTGCTGTGTTCACCTTTTTAAGGAATACATATATTTTATTATATCTAAGCCTCGTTCAGTTCAACCCAGATATTTGGTGTTTGTTATATCTTGTCATAAGTTACCGTGACACAGTCCCACCAATAATTTTCTCGGGGGGCGTCTCCTGATCACATGCGCATGCGCCTACTGTCGATGTGATGACACGCATATGCATTTCAAGAAGGTTCCAATGCGCATGCGCCTAGCTTTCCACCAATTGTTCAGTATCTACTGTAGAAGCTGCTCAGCCAATGATATTGCTTACAGGAGAATCGCTTGACTGTGCATTGATATTGATATTTCAAAAACAGAATAAAATACGGCAACATTACTCACCATAGACTTTGCCAATCAGCTGGCGCCAAGCCACTGCCAGTCCCGTATTCTTGATTATACACGTAGTTGACAGGTGACAGCGGGACTACTACACCTGTAGTCAGCTGATGAGGCTAGAAATCGCTGGTACATGCAAGCTTGCTAGAATCTGTACGCGAAATCCGGCTCAGGCTGCAGGTATCCGGGCGGGGACAGACAGCAAGGGTTGCCGGTCACCAGGATTCACTGACGGTCGGACCGTTATTGGAAGCCGGTGCTGGCGCATTGCTTGCCAGCGACTGACGTTTCTTAGTTGGTTTTAACATAACCTTTCGCCTTTTGAAGTCTCCATGATCAAAGATACGGGAAAAATCTGGTGCTACACACCAATACCCTCCAATAACACCGGGATCAATACGAAAAAAACACGGATCGATACATAACTTTTTCCTTATTGTACGCTTCCACATATGAGCATCTGGTGAAAATTTGTAAAAGTCATATTTTTCAATAAAATACTGATAAATTTGACCAACTGTTGCCATCTTATCATCTGTTACATTAATCGCGGCGCATATTAAATAAGCGTACGTTATGTCGGGTTTTTGGAACACGGACTGCAGTGATGCACTCATGTCGGGATTCTCAGGACAATAAAATACCAGACACAGTGCATTTATTTTTTAATATGAAAAGCCTAAATTGATACATTATTGTAACTTCTTCAGTACCAAGGTCCATTTACACATTACACAATTTACACATTACTGAAAGTAATGCATGCGCATTACAATTCATGAATATCTGCCACCTGGTGGATACGCGAAGAATTGCCACCAATTAAATCCGAACCATTATCAATAAACACATCAATAAACACATCAACCGCGGGGTGGCGCCGGCATGAATGCGGCATGAATGCGATGAAGTGCGTGGCATTCGGAAAAAATCCCCGAAAAAATTCGGAGATGTCGGAGAATAAAGTGGGCCGCGGCTGTATATTTAAATCGTAAATTGTGTCACTGCGAACAAAGGTACGGCACGGTAGAAAAAGAATGTTTGGCCGTAAAGTGGGCAACATACACTTTAAAATATTACCTATTAGGCAGTTCTTTTACCCTCATTACAGAACAATCACCCTTACAGTGGATGCATACAAACAAAGAAAAGAACTCCAGGGTTACCCGCTGGTTTCTGTCATTATAACCCTTCAATTTCACAGTACAGAATCGGACAGCCATACTGCATGGTAATGTGGACGCACTTTCTAGGGTGCACAGTCTCGGTGCACGGGCCGCTCCACTCGGTAATGTTATGCTGGGGAGGGGGATATGTGACAGTCATAGACTCTGCATACTGTATATTAGTAGGATGTTGCATTATGCCTGCTTTCCAGTATCCCCTAGTTAGACAGGCCACAGGTGATCCTATTAAGTGAACTCACCTGCTTTTAAAAAGGGGAAGAGGAAATGCCTCTGTGGCAGCAGTCTCTCTCAGACACTGAGAGAGGACAGAGAGCTGACAGACACACACAGGCTGCCCATACTTATGCTGTCCCGAATGGAATAAAGCTCCCAGGTAAGGAGGAAAGTGGTGTTTCCAAATATTGTTGGTCTGGTCTAGTTTAGCTAACCAGCCGGGTAGATAGGCTTAACTTTGTTTATTTAGTTTCCCTAAAGGGGATATGCTTTTGGTTTATGTTTTGTTATACTTAAAGGGACAGAGCACCCATTGTTCTGTTATATTTTTGGACAAATAAAACCACCAGCATAATATTTCACTAGAAGAACTGTGTTGCCTCCTCACTAACCACGGTCATCCTGCCACAGAATGTAAATGTGCAACCCCACCTGGGAATTAAATAGCAATGATACATTTATTACATTCATTTTTGATAAAAGAGGACAAAAAAAATCCCCCTAAGTATAAATATTGTAAATTATCTATAAAGTACCAAAGTCTAATGGAGGAGGTTTCCACCACCATGATAATCTTATCAAAACAATGCGGACCCTATCTGTCAGAAAACCAATTAGTGAATGGTAAGTAGAGCAAGAGAATACTTACAGCAAGACAAGCAAATGACCAAAGATAAGAGAAACGCAACTCCTTAAATGTCAACTCACAAATAATTTAACAAATACGTGTCTGATTATTATTTGAAACATTGATTATCTCTGAGGTAATCACTAAATAAAGCCAGCTCTAATAGAGCATAAGTAATCGTCTATTTGCAGAAGAATCCTGCAATAAAAAGATTACATACAGAACACCTACAAGCTCATATTGAACCCCATGGCATCTCCAACTATCAGGGGAACTTGCCTGCATGCAGTGTGATTGTGACAAATCTATTACAGAGTGCTTTTCCTGGTAATGTACAGGTTAATAAAAGCTTCGATCAGACTTAGAACTTTTGCAACTTATATTGACAGATTTATTATAAATCATTCTTCCTGGCAATGCACAGGTTATTAAGAATCTATATTAGTGTAGGGACCCTTGAAACGTGGTCTGCCGTGTAGTTGGCTCAAGGGCTTACAACAATTTGGCCAAAATGTTCAACTAAAAGACCATTTTATTTATTAGTTATTTATACAGTACAGTACATGTATATTTAGGCACTGTACCGTATATATACGTTTTTCTGGATGTGCACTGAGCTTTGTCTGTGTTTTATGTTATGTCTCTGGTTTTAAATAAAAAGATTATACATTTTCTATTCAGACTGTGTTTATTGAGTGAGTGCAAGGTAAGTGAGGTTTGGATTCTGCAGTGGAGGGCTCCCTCTTACCTTTCTGCTGGTACCGCTCCATCGACTGACATTGCCAAAAATACCTGAATAGACTCTGTTTCATTTTTATTTTAAGGTATAAATCACCGGGATTGAATCCATTAAATGTATCTACCTACCTTCTTGTCTCTTTGATCCTGAGTGGGAAGCTAAAGACAGGAAGAGAGGAAATTTAGCAAATGCTGATGAGAGTGAGGTTAACAAGCAATAGATAATTCAGCGATGAAAGGCGCTCACACAAAAAAAGGTGCAAAAGGCAGATCACCTTAAAATGGCAAATTTGTGCAAATATTATTACATTGCACAAATACTAGACATGCCACGTCATGAATATTTTTTTATGTGAATCTCATTTGTTTGGAGTCAGTGTTACCAATATCATCAGTGCCTCAATATACATAGCTGCTCATTTAAAAAAATTGTATAAACCGTACCACAGCTGTGTATTATTTTAGACCTTGAGAAAGGACTGCTGTGTTGGATCGAAACGTTGGATGAATAAATAATAGCCACTTGACTTGACCACTAGAGTGGTTTCGCTTAATTTGTATGGAATTTATAACAGTAGACCCTTTTATAACCTTTTACATTTTATTATATTTGAAATATAGCTAGAATAAAATAATTTCGTCCTGAAAAGTGAAAAGTTTGCCATCACCATTTCTGTCTCAGTGAAACCGTTAACCTCCAGCAGAACCCAGAACCGCTGGCCCAAAATGTGTTTGACAACTATCTCCAGGTCAACAGTGTCAACAATGTAAATGGCCAATCTTCTTTCACATCTTACCTTAAGACACCAAACTTGCGAGCAGGCTGGTATTTAATCACACCGGTAACCTGGAGTTAGTATGAAGTGCTCGAGTCTTCATGGCTTTTCAACAGACGTGTCCAAACTCATAGTTTCTGTAGGTCTCACCCCTTTATTCACTGAAATGCACTAGTGCCAATTAGGCCCAAACGCATGGAAACTACCATTCAATTCAATGAGTTTCCATGAGTTAGTGCCCAATCGACAATCGGCACTAACAATTTGCTTTTTTTGGTTGGCGGGTTTACGCAATTTGGGTTATTTGAAAGTTGACAAAGTTATTGTAGGTACAAAAAAAATTATGAAACCCATACATCACACAAATTACAGCAAAGGCAGAGAACCCAAGAGTGGATCCTCAAGTCTTCCACAAGTCTCCAATCCTGCTTCATTTACCCCATCGTCATATAGTAGTTATACTTCAGACAAGGGCTTTGGGTAATGACTTGGAAGGAAAGACCCTGTGGTTGTGTATCTTCCTATTAATGTTTACATGAATTCCCTTGAACATTTACCTGCCACATTACCCAGCTTGTACAGCTAAGCCAAGAACATGGGAGTTTACTATCTGTACCAGGCTTTGCTGTATAAGCAAGACCGATGCAACCACTAGGTGACCTAGGGTGGCACATTTTGGGAGACAGCGTGATGGCAGAAGCAGCATGACTCACGGGAAGCCAGGAGCAGAACAGTCGCAGAGAGGATAGTGGCATCTGCGACAGAGTATGGTGGGAGCGGAGTCCAGCCCAGCAGTCCGACCTCGGCGACCTGGAAGAAACCGACTACATCCGGTACCAGGAACGACCTCCACAGCCAGGTAAGGGATTTTAAAACTGGGGGGTGGGGGAGTGTGTGAGAGAGAATGAAGAGGGAGTGAGAGAGTGTATGAGGAGGGGGGCTGAGAGAGCAGATAAGGAGGGGGGGGTGACAGAATGAGGGACTCAGAGGAAGAATGGGGGAGAGCCAGCGAATGAGGACAGGGGTGAGAGCGGATGAGGAAGGCGGAGAGAATGAGGGGTGTGCGAGCGGATGAGGATAGGGTGAGAGAGCAGATAAGGAGGGAGTGAGAGCAGATGAGGGGGTGAGTGGATGAGGAGGTAGAGGAGGGTGAGAGGATGAGGAGGGGGTGAGAGGATGAGGAGGGGGGTAAGAGAGATGATGAGGAGGCCTGAGAGAATGAGGGAGAGAGCAGGGGAGGTGGAGAATAGGAGGAGGATGAGAGAATGGGAGAATGTATTTTTATTACTAGGGAAATGCTATATTTTATACCGCATTGTAGGATGAGCGATTAAACCTAATAGGACAGATGCGCGACGGCCACGGGGATGGAAGTGTAAGGGATTAGCTCCGTGCCGTGCATCCATTCAACAATATAAAAACACCCCGAAAATCAATAAAACTCTAATAAAAAGCTCTGCTGCACGAAATAAACACAGCAGGATGGCTCCAATAAAGCCTGCCAGCCAAAAGAAGCAAAAACTGACCGATGTCAGAGCCTACTTCGGAGGCGCTGGTTCGGGCGACATAGCAGGAGAAATGGCGCCGGTTTCAAACCCCAACACGGACACAGAGCTAGAAGGAGAGGAGGAAGGGATCAGCAATCAATCGCTGTTACCGGTTAGACAGTGTGACTTTGAGCGATTATACAATGACCTGAAGTCCCTCCTGCAGGCCGACATTAAGGAGGTTAAAAGGAAAGTCACCAAACTGGGAGCACGAACGGACGACTTAGAAAAAAAGGTGGACCAAACAATAAAGGTGGTTAAAAAAACGGAGAAGAAAACGGGGGACCTACAGCGGCAGATCGATGAGCTGAAAGAACGCCAGGAAGATGCGGAAAACCGCGACAGGCGCAATAACATTCGCATAAGAGGGGTCTCCGAGGAGGTGGGCGACTGCGAGGAGTATGTCGCACGCTGGCTGGAGGCCCTGCTGCTGGACTGTAACAAGGAGGCACTGGCCATGGATCGTTGCCACAGGGCCCTCCGCTCCAGACCGCCATAGAGTGAGCAACCCCGGGACATCATCATTAGGCTGCACTTCTATACCACCAGAGAAGCGGTTCTACGCCAAACGAAGGCCCTGCCAAGCGTGGAGTTTGAGGGCAGCAGAATGCTAATCTTTCAGGACTTGTCCCCCGTCACACTACTCAGGCGCCTCAGACTACTGCTGGTAACAAAAGTCCTACGGGACCAGAATATACGGTACCGTTGGACCTTCCCCTTTGGACTTCTTGTGGCGAGGAACGGGAGGTCCACCACAATGAAGGACCCGGCGTAGGGGCCCGCATTCCTGGCTAAGCTAGGCCTGCAAGGGTCCCCATCGAGGGAGACGGAAACTGAGGAGGCACTGGAGCCCGAGTAGAGCGGAGGGGCTGGGCTGTTCAGGGCTACGGGAAGCAGGAAGTGAAGGACTATCAGAGCCTCAGAAGTTGAGTTCAGTTAAATAAAGTTGTGCTGATACACTAAGTTAAGTTGCCCCCACCTGATGAAACATGGTGCCTACCACACTGGAATACCACCCCTGGAGCGGAAACACGGTGGAAAAGCAGCCCTCAGAAGAGCCACAAAGTCCTCCAACCAAACTAAAGAAGCGGCGAAAATACCTGGGGAAAATGGTCAAAACTTACCTTGGATCCCTGTTTTGGCAAAGGACGAAGATGGCGGGGGAGATGGCGCCCTCCTCGATCCAGCTTGAGGCGCAGAACCAGGAAGGAGCGAAAGGGTGGGAGGAGAGCGCGCGCTCCATCCTCCTCGAGGCAGAAGCACATCCAAAATGGCGGCCGCCGGAAACCGGAAGCCGTCATAATAGAGAGCAGAAACAGCGGGCGCCATCTTGGAGGGGGCAGATAGTACAGCCGGCATAGGAAGATGCATAGGAGAGCGACTCGGAGGGCTGGAAAGCCCCCATAGGCATCCAGAACACTGCCGGAGACTGCGTTAGAGTAGAGGGTAGGGGAGGGGGTTAGAGTAGAGGATAGGGGAGGGAGGTAAGAGTAGAGGGTAGGAAGGGGGTAGGAGAGGAGGGTAAGTGGTAGGAGAGGGAGAGAATTCGAAACGGGGAGGGGGGGATAGGAGATACAGAAGGGAGAGGCGCATAGAGGGAGAAGAAGGGGAGTCAGAGACTTAGCATCGGGAGGAGTTAGAAGGTAGCAGGGAAGGAGATAGGCAGGGGAAGGCAGGAACCGCCGCTTCATCATGACAGAACGGTAGCTGAGGAATGGTATTCCGGGAAGTTCACAGGGAATTATAGGCCTCAAAACACTTAGCACAGGGAGGTGTGGGATTTAAAGTTTACAGTTACAAGTTATAAAAAACAAAAAGTTTCACATAAAGAGCTAGTAAGGGTGTAAAGAGAGCGTGGACACGGGGTGGAGGAAGGGCCACATACCCCGGAGTTGGCATGGGTCTCAGTTGGGGTCTGGGGGAGGGGATTCCCCTGGAACTCGATAAATTCCTTGGGGGGCGGAAGGAGGGTTGTGGACAGGGGCCCACGGGAACCACCACCCCAAAGGCGCTGGACTTGGCTTCAGGACGGGGATGTCCTGGAGCCGACGACAAGTTGTTGTTGTTACCTATGTACTTGTATTCATGTTGTGTTCTCCCCTTTGTTTTCCCCTGTGGATTCTCCTTATGTGTCCCATCAATCCAACCCCAATCCCACCCCCTCCCGTCCCGGCAGAGTGAGGACGACGATGTAGAAGAAAAGAAGAAGGAGCCGAAAACAGCCCACTGCCAGCAAGGGGCGAGCAGCCACGAAATCTAGTGACAGAAGCAGGGCGAGAATAAAGTGTGATGAATTCTGAGATCAGGTGCATTTCCCATAATGTCAAAGGCTTTAATAGCCCAGCAAAACGTAAGTTGGCCTTTAAAGATTACAAACGTCACAAAATTGATATAATCTTTCTCCAGGAGACCCACTTCTCCAAGATTAGTTTCCCAAAATTCCTAGATAAGGACTTTAAAACAGTTTATCTAGCATCAGCGTCAGAAAAGAAAAAAGGGGTAGCCATAGCAATTCACAAAAGAATATCGGTATAGAAGGGGTGAAGGCGGTCACAGCACGTACAGCCTGTGGGGACAGCACGGTGTACAGCATGTAGTATTAAAGCTGATTTTAATTTCACTTGTTCCTGGGCTGGACTTCTTTTGCTGTGACCGCCTTCACCCCTTCTATACCTGTATCTGCTATGGCTGGCGCACGCAGGCATTCACCACGGACTCCTAAGAAGGACTGACGTCATCCCCCCCTCCACACGTGTGGACGCGCTGGAGCGCATCATCAGCTGAGAGGCAACACCGCTCCTCCTCACTGCAGGAAACGGCGTGCACGGACGAGCAGGCAGCGGTCCCCCTACGCAGACATCGCGTCGGTGGTTACCTAAGAAGGAAGACGCTGCAGCCATCCGTATCACGGGGAAAGCCAAGACAGAGGAAAATCTTCAGCAGTGCAGAAAAGCTCACCGCAACCGCACGCAGGATACCGAAGACACCGGGCAGGGTAAGGGCAGCAGCTAGTGGCCTCAGGAGGTTCAAGAGTGAGGTGTCCCTGGACACTTCATTTCCTGCACCCGGCCACTATCGGCACAACGGGCCCCCCGCCCTGGGTGAGTTAAAAATGTATAATCTGAAGATTTCATTGTGTCCTAATGGTGAATTGCCACATACTTTTAGTGGATTGAGTTTCTTTCTTTACACTTAATATACTTGACTTTGGCAGCATCAGTTATTTTGGGTTCACTCCCATATTTTTTAGCACAAAAGAATATCGTTTAAGGTTGATAAGAAAGTAGCTGACGGGGAAGGTAGATTCCTTATTCTGGTAGGATCCATTCAAGATCAGCCCCTTACGCTGGTGTCAATTTACGCACCATGCGAACGGGATGTAGAATTTTTCTCCCGGTTTTTCCGGAAATTGCATAAAGAAGCGAAGGGTACAGTGATCATGGCAGGGGACTTAAACAGGACGCTAAACCCCAACTTGGATCGATGCACAGCAGCTAATCTCCCCCTCAGACAGGACGTACTAACGATTACCCAAGGACTGAGAGACTGCCAATTAGTAGACATATGGAGAGAGCAACACCCAGAGACTAAGGACTACACATTCTTCTCTCACCCCCATAACCGTTACAGCCGAATAGACTACTTCCTTGTGTCTAATAGACTGGTTCCAGTGGTCTCCCATACAGGGATACACGATATTTCGTGGTCAGACCACGCACCAATAGAGCTTAGGTGCTCTCTAAATTTGCTAGACAGGCCTGGAGCAGGCTGGAGACTAAATGAGTTGCTATTGAAAATACCGACAATTGAGAGAGAGGTAGGAGAAAAGATAAAGGAGTATTTTAATGAGAACGAGGGTAGTGTGACATCACAAGCCACGTTGTGGGAGGCCCATAAGGCTACCCTCTGGGGATCTCTTATGTGGCTAGCAGCTAGACGCAAAAGAGGACAGGAGCGCCAGACAAAAGAGCTGCGGGAGAAATTGACATCTCTCACAGCAACGCATAAAAATTCCAAACGCGACTCTTCCCTGAATGAATTGTTAGATATCAAACATCAGTTAAACATATGTCTAGCCTCCCAGGCTGAGAAGGAGTTGAGTTGGACCAAACAAAGGTTTTTCGAGAAGGCGAACAAGCCGGACACACTCTTAGCTACTAGACTTAGAAATAAAGTTTCAAATTATCACATTCAATCAATTCGCACGCAGGGGGGGGGGAGCTCACTTCTAATCCTAAATGGATCGTAGATGAATTTAAAACCTATTACGAGGCGCTCTATGATGGAGGTAAGGTCATACACAATCAGAAAACGAGGGACAATCTTCGAGAATTCTTAAAATGGGCGAAATTACCAACATTGAGCAGGGCGGAGGGAGAGGCGTTACAGGTAGACTTCTCTTTAGAAGAGTTAACGGAAGTTGTAAAGTCCTTAAAGCCAGCCAAGGCGCCCGGCCCAGATGGCTTCTCAAACTTATATTATAAAAAATATGTGAAAATACTAGCCCCGCATATGCTAAAACTCTTTAATTCGGTCTTAGAAGGGGCCTTGTTCCCAGCTCAGATGCTTCAGGCGTCTATCTCCCTGATCCATAAACCTGGGAAGGACCCGGCGGACTGTAGGAGCTACCGGCCCATCTCCTTAATTAATACAGACATCAAAATTTTCTCCAAGCTTATTGCGAATAGAGTGGGTACTGTCCTCCCCAGGTTGATTCATCCAGATCAGGTGGGGTTTATCGAGGAAGGCAAGCGGCAGACAATACCAGACGAATAATTGACTTGATTGATCTGGCACAAAAACAAAACATTCCGTCAATGGTATTGAGTCTGGATGCGGGAAAAGCCTTTGATAGGATCGATTGGCCCTATTTGAGGGGGACACTAGAGGCATTTGGCTTTGAGGGACGTCTCTTGGGAGCCATTATGGCACTGTATGAGGGGCCGGCGGCGAGGGTGCGACATCAGGGCTTCCCATCGGAGCAATTTCACATCCGTAGTGGCACAAGACAGGGTTGCCCGCTGTCCCCCTTGCTGTTCGCCCTGCGTAAAGAACCATTGGCGGCACACGTGAGAAGAAGCCCAGACATATCGGGAATCTCACTAGAAGATCAGATACACAAGGTGGCACTGTACGCGGATGATGTGATCCTGACATTATCCAATCCCCTTACCTCCCTGCCCAATGTTTTCTCAATTCTAGGGAGATTTAACCACATTTCTGGGTTAAAAATTAACCAGGCCAAATCGGAAGCCCTCAACATAAATTTACCTAAACCAGTAGAAAAATTAATTGGACTAAACTTTAACTTTAAGTGGCAACCCTCTACACTGGCGACACACTTTATTTGAGCTCGGCTAGTCCCACGAATTCGGGTATACCCGGGTGTATTGAGGTTTGTGACTGTTTTCTGCCCGAGTGCATTGAGGTATTTTCCAGCAAGGGATTGAAGCATTTTATTCCCGCTGGCTGCAATACTGCACAGTATATATATATATATACTGCATTACAATTCATGAATTTATGCCATCTGGTAGACACGCGAAGCATTGCAGCCTATTAAATCCTAATCATTCTCATTTAACAGATCAGCCGCCCGTCAGCAAGGCATGAACCCAGGCTGGGAAGGCAAACGCAACGGGGCTTGTCAGAGGTGAGGAGCGGCGCATTCCAGGTATCTGCCAGGTACATACTGGGTATTTGCTCGAATAAAGTGTGTCGGTGCAGTATGATCAAATACCTAGGGGTATATCTTACAAAAGAATACAAAGCATTGTATAAGGCAAATTATCCCAAGTTGTTCAAGACTCTAAGAGAGGATATCAGGAGATGGGCGGAGTGTGGCATCTCTTGGATTGGAAGAATTCACAGCGTGAAAATGAATCTCCTGCCAAGGGTGCTATACCTTTTCCAAGCCATCCCGATCCCCCTGTTGAAAGAGGATGTCCTCTCGCTACAGTCTACGATAACGAGGTTTATCTGGAACAAAAAGGGCACGAGAATTTAAAAAGACATCTTGAGGAGGCCGACCTCGAGAGGAGGGTTGGGGGTGCCTTGTTTGCTTGCCTATTATGAAGCAGCTCAATTAAGCCAAATTGTACAGTGGCACGCAGACCCGAAATTATGGAGGTGGGTGGCACTGGAAAAAGCATGTTGCGCACCTTTAGAGCTGAACAACCTAATTTGGATCTCAAAAAAAAAACGGTCCGGATTGCGGATACCGCTGCAGGCCACTTTAAATTCCTGGAAGACTTGGGAGGCTACCAAATTTAGATGTTCTCTCACAACGCCAAACTCATTGAGGACGCCCATTTGGGGCAACCCAGCATCTGCTCCAGGCATGGATAGATCTAACTTTGCAAAGTGGATTCAGTCAGGGTATCTCCGACTAAACGATCTGGAGGGCAGAAAATTCATCAAAACTTTTGACCATATTAAAGAGGAAAAAAATATCCCTAACGCTGAATTCTTCAGATACCTCCAGATCAGGGCATTCGATAATAAAGCCCCGATTAGGCCCCGCAGAACAAATTTCGCGCAGATGTGTTCAAGAGGTACGGACACGAGGGGACTAACCTCTAGAATGTACAAGGAAGTGGTCTGTCCAGGGACAGAGGACGAACCCAGACTTAGCTACATGAGACAGTGGGAAGAGGATTTAGGGGAAACATTAGAGGACGAGGACTGGGACAGGGTCCTGCAGGCAGCAGCCAAAAGCTCTATCTGCACCACGTTAAAGGAGAACGCTTACAAAGTCCTGATGCGTTGGTACTACACCCCGATTAAACTATCGAAATTTGTCAAAGGCTATTCACCGCTCTGCCCAAAGCGGTGCGGTGAAAGAGCGGACCTGCACCACATGCTGTGGTCTTGCAAGAAGGTGGCTCTGATTTGGGCGGAGATTAGAGATTGGCTGCAAAGACTGTTAGGCGTGGAGGTCCCCCTGGACCCATGGCTGTTCTTATTGGGCAGGCGGACTCGGGGGTTCTCGAACGCAACACATAAATTGATCACACACTTGGCGACCGCCACCAGATGCGAGATCGCAGCATTGTGGAAGCAACCAGATATACCAATTATGCCCAAAATCAGGAATAGAATTTGGTTCGTCTGTCGGATGGAACAGTTGACAAGTTTAGTTAACGACACCGGCTCAAAGTTTCTAAAAGTTTGGTCGCCCTGGTTGGCCCAGACAGACATCCCGGGGGTTGATAGTGCCACAATCTTGCAATGATAGTCAGAAATGCGGTCTTCGGTAACCAAACGGATCCACGACCACATAGCGACAGTAACAGAGAGAGGCAAGCGAGGACTCAGGGATCCCGGGAAACCCCGAATAGATAAATTAGATATTCCCCAGCGTAGTCAGAACCAAACATCCGTCAGGAAGACGGGACAGTTACGCAGTTACCCCCCAACCGTTGATTATATCGCCCCTCACTCATCCCCCCCCTCTCCCCGCCCCTCCTTCCCCCTCCCCGGTTACCCTGTGGTCTCGTCTCCCGGTATGTCTTGTTTGTCCTGTTTGTTAAACCCCGGAGGTTGTTAGAGGAAAGGGGTGGTTATATTGAAGCCAATGGGCTGTGATACCATGTATGTACTGAATCACCTAATAAAATTGAAGTTATAAAAAAAAAAAAAAACCTAATAGGACAAAGGTTCATAACACGGAATGAAACACAGTAAAAAAAAAAAACATTTAAAAAAACATACATTTTTGGCCTTTGTAATCAAATTGTCCCATTATTCCAAAGCTTCAGTTAAAACGGTAATGTTTAGCCAGTAAATTTGCGCACTGTTGTGTCGTATTATATGAGTAGATTAATAAGACTCATTTTTATTGACGGTCGATGCACCGTTAATGGTGTTACCCAGAAAAGCGGCTATGGTCTGTCACAACGATCAAGCACTGTCTTGAAGTCAAACAAAAATGTAAATACTGAATACCACCTCAGCTCCCACATTATTGCGACTTGAAAAGAAATGCGTTTAATATACTATCAAACTGTTAAACACTTCCATTTAACAATTTAATTCACAACAAACTGCCCGAAAGTTGAAAAACAAAAAACACACAAAACTCATTCTCAATAATCCGTGATTTACGAACAGTTATACAGTACATTTCAAAAATAGAAATCCGGCATTGAAGTGAACTTATGAAGAAAGCTATTCAAATGTATTAACATAATTACATCAACGTTTCGGTCTAAACATGGACCTTTTTAAGATACAAAAGAATTGCTTGTAATTATGTAAATGATTATGAATAACTTTCTTCACAGTCCACTGGAGAGCTTGATTTCTATTTTTGTATTGTATTCTATTGTATATGTAACGGATTTCCCCCCCCCCCCAATCTCACATTGGCCCGGGTACTCTAATAACCAACCCCCATTACGTGTATGTGTTTGGTGGTTCACCTGTAGGCGACAGGACTCCTGAGTCTCCCGCTTGATGGTATTAGGGGATGTCATCAGGACAGGTAGCTGAGGTAGTGGGTGCGAGTTCAACTTACATCATGTGCAGCGCCTCCACCTCATCAGGATCTGTGCTTCCGCAGGGAGATTGTCCTGGTGAGGAACTCCTTCTTGGTGGTGCCATCCACTGCTGAGTAATTTCACACTCACACAGTGGGGGTATCGTTAACAAGGTCATCTTTATTGTAGACGATAATGTAGCAGACTGCCCCATGCAGCTGCCGGCTCTAGCCGCACATCTCTCCGTGCTGTCCCTTCGCCAGGTACGCCCTCCCGAATTGAAGTGGGATTCCCTCTTCTCCTAGGGAGATCCTCTCTGTGCCAGGTCCCTGGACACAGAGTGGCTTAGACAGGCTGATTGGTCAACCTGGACCGCTAGTTACTTCACTAGGGTCACAAAGTGTTCCTACTATCCCTTATGCAGGCAATACAACTTCCCAACAACTTTCCACAGCTGCTGGAACACACTAACACTAACTGTGTTGTGCCTTATATACTTCAGGAGGCAGGCGCATCCCTGATGTCACTATCCAGGGACTCAGAGCATACAGCCACTCCCCTCCATACATAGGGCACCTCACCATGGTGTGAGGGAAAACCTCCATAACTACTGCTGGCATACCTGTACTTACCAGGACTTACTGCCAACAGAGAGGAAAGTAATATACCATTATTATGCATGGCTATATATACTATATCAACCATATGGCTGAACATGCGTGCAACCATGGCAGGATTAACTGATTTCTACTTGAAATTGTGAGATCTCCTTTCATTTATGTGAAGGGTTACAGTATACTCATCGTGGATACCGTGGAAAAAAACTACTGTATAGCACAGTAAATAATTATCACCACCACCTAGATGTCAAAGTAAATCTACAGGTTGTTGTTGTACAATTTGTGAAGTAAAAAAAAAGAGTGCTCTTCAAAAAGTGTCAACAAATTATCAGTGTATATTTATTTATAAAATGTTTTACCAGGAAGTAATACATTGAGAGTTACTTTTTGATTTCAAGTATGACTTAGGCACAGAGTTATGGTGACAATACATGGCATTAAATTACTGTTATACATTACAGATGCAGCATTATGGTCGGTCGCTCAGCTGCAAGAATGTGATGGTGTAAGGAATCGGGGAACACGTCCTTTGCGTTGTGTTCCCTTCTTACCTGCTGCTACTCCGCCCTCCATCTTGGCACCAGCACGTGCGCGCACCCCCACTCTGTTTACAGAGCGCGTGCACACACGCAGGTCTTCTAGAGTTGTCTCGGAGCATAGCCCCGCCCCTCCGGATGCACTGCACGTCGCGCGTCAGCGGCACGCTCACGTGACGATGTGCACCACTCCCCAGCTGCGCGGCAAGTAATCAGACTGCCACTTGTCTCCTGTGCCCATCACGGCTCCGCCTGGGGTCGCATCTCCGCTCCGCCCCCTGTCCTATTGGCTGCTATGCCATATATATGCAAAGGAAAAGGGGTATATATCCTGCTCACACTCTCTTGCATTGCTCAGCATAATCTATTGTAGCCTTGTGTGCCTCACAGTTCTGTTGTGCCAAGCTCTTGTCGAGTTTTGTCTTGCAGTTTGTCTCCTCGTGTACTGACCCGGCTTGGTATTGGAACCCCCCTAGACATCGACCTTGGCTTACCCACGACTACGTTTACCTCTCTAACCCAAGACCACGGCTGCACGGACTTTGACAATTCTCAACTCTCCAATCCCAGACCACGGCTTAACGGACTTCAACTACGCTGCTCTCTATAACCCAAGACCCCGGCGAGTATACGGACTAACCCACTCTCTCCTACCAAGACCCGGCTACACTGACAATCCGCCTTCCAGGCCCACCTCCGCTGCTGTCGGTGCATGGTTTCATACCTTCCCACCTCAGTACCGGGGTCTTGTCTTGTTTGTGGGTAGCGCAAGCGTTACGGATGGTCAACCATGTGCAATGACTTGACAGTCCGCGTCGCAACGCATAGCAGTCGGTAATGGCCCATCAGATTAACACAGGGGGATCCCTGTGTCTGAATGGGACTTGCGTTGTGTGAACCCCTGACTGTAAGAGAGGCGCGATAAGAGTGAGAATGAATCAGTCACTTTTCCTACGCGCCTCTGATAGGCGATCACACGGCTTTTATTTTATTTGAATATCACAGTATTGAAGCAGGGGGTCTCCGGGGCTGAACTTCATTCATTTCAGGTCCGGTGACCCTCTGCTTCCATAGTGGCAGGCCGCTCCCCAGGGGAGGGGATATAAAAAGTATATACAAAAGTGTTACAAATTATTTTATGTAACGGTATTTCCCCCACCTGGTGGAAGATTTGGCCATTACTACGTATGTGGTGCATGATACCTGCTGGTAAACTGCAGGGCTGAGTCGTCCGTCGATGGTAGTGGGGACACAGGATCAGGTTTCTGGGGTACATTACCCACATATCTTTAGCAGTGCAGCACCTCCATCTGCTGTAGGCTCCAGGGAACTGAATATGATCTCCTACGGTAGAACTGATTCCCTCTCCCCCCAGTAAGATTACACACCAGGGCGAAGGTATAATATCAGGAACGGTTCATTGTCTCTCTCTGTGCAGCACAGTACACGGCAGGGTTCAGCTACTCACTGAAGGATGGTCCCTTGACCTTCACTACAGGCCAAGGGCACCCGCAGCAGCTCTTCCCTGCCAATCTATCAGGGGCAGAGGTATGGTACACACTTAGTCTCCCCCGAGGGGAAGAGGACCAGAGTAGGCCCAATAATCAGGCTCATGGCTGTGTGACTTGCCCCTATCAAGTAGGTAGAGGCACTCCTGAATTTGGGCAGCACTGCCCTTAAGTACAGTCAGGAGGAAGGCACCAGGTCTGTCTCATGATTGGTCATGCCCAGGCCTGATGTCACCACCTCCCGCTGTCACGTAAGTGCAGCACCAAGGAGGGGGAAAACCCCATGATAACTACTGGCAAGCTGTTTGTACCAGGGCTTACTGCCAGTACAGGGGCAGAATAGTAGCCATCAGGTGACCTGGCTACACTATATCAATTATGTGATAATATGTGAAAGGGCATAAAAATAAAAAAACAATATCACATTTAGTTAAAGAAAATCCAAGAATTGTTCAGTCATAATTAAAAAGTACAGTAGATCTACAACTGACTCCTGATAGCTATAATCCTGGCCTTTTCTTATATTCTTATAATAGTCCTCCATAGATGTAGTTACTTCAGTTTTAATCAGCCTCTCTCCCAGATGTGTATGCAGCTCTCAAACGGACGGATTCCAATCCTAACTACATTGAAGCAATGTAAACGAAGGAAAAGTTCATAGCATAATACTGTTTAATAGTAAAGAAAAAATTAAAACACAGAAAAGTGTTACACTCACTCATTTGTGATGGATAAAAAAACATTCACACTATTAAGGCTATGTCCACCGTACAACACGCTAGCTCCCGTGCTCCTGGGCACAGCGCACGCTCACCTGCTGCAGGAGATATTTTCTGTCCTGCAGGCAGAGGCGACAGGGAGGCGTGTTGGGGGGCGCAGCCGTGAAGTCACAGAGCTTGTTCGCCCTCACTGGATGAACCACTTACATGATCCGGCCGTCGCACAAACTGGTTTGTAAGGCCAAGCGCCGCTCTCCCTCTAGTGCATGTGCACGTGCGCACTATGCACTAATGCATTGTTGTCCTAGTGTTTGTTTCGGCGCCAGATACGTAGCTCATGCCGAATCCTGCACTCTGGACATAGCCTAAGGGAAGTGTGGTGCACTTCAGCATGCTTATCACCGCTCTCCCAGACGCTGTCTACTTCCAACTGCTGTTACTTCAGTATTTCCTGTAGGAAACACATTGGATTTCCAATTGGCACGCGGGATTACTGAGCAGGTTGAGTCTCTGCTTTACTGGATACACAACTTGCAAAGTTCAATCATAGGCTACGGCCCCAGTGCCTGGAAGGGAGGGTTCTGTATACTTATCCAGTGAGTGGCATAGCCAGTGAAGATAAAGGTCCTCAGGTCAGCAACGAATGAAGCACAGTATAATCTGTCAGGGTCACTGCCATAGCTCCCACCCGACACGTGTTTCGCTTCGCGGCTTCTTCACGGAGTGTGGAGACAGCTGTAGCTAGATTGTTATTTAAAGAAAAGTGAGGATTCAAAAGCAGGCACGCCCATTAGTATCTCTGCAACTATTGGTTAATACTCCTCATCAAGGAGGCATACGTTCTCTCGCAGCTGACATGTATAGTGCTGATGATTTAGCAGGCTCGTTGCTATGGACGCCATGCAGTGTTGTCCTGTCGGATGTTTACTTCTGCAAAGTGTCATGGCGATTTATCCAATCAGCAAACATATAAGCTGTTATCATTGGTTGCCGTGGACGCTTCACAATGTAAGTCAAGCATCTAGACACCTCTGCATAGTTGCCTCTGGATCCGTCCAATCAGCCAAGGGTCCCGTCGGTACAACCCGACCCGTATAGCACCGATGACCCAGCATGCACGTTGCTATTGTTAACAATAATTTAAAAAAAGGGGGAATTAAAATGGCCAAAGTGGAAAATGTATACATATCCAAAGAACTACTCATCAAGTCTGATCATTTATGTAAATCTACATTGATGTACCTATTAGAATGTACAGTGTTTGTTATTTTTATATCTTATTTCTCTGAAATGGTTTGAGCAAATTGTTAGAAATGTAGTACAAGTTGCAAAATAATACATTTAATAGTTTGTATGAAGAATCCGTCCGGCCAATTATTATTATTATTTAATCACTTCAAAAAAACAAAAAAATCTCATCAGAATCGGTCAAGGCGTTTGGACTGTAGAGAGAGAAAACATGAACAAAAACACAAACACACAACCAGTGGTCACAATGTCTAGTTCACTGTAATGTTCACTTCGCTTACGCATCTAATTACAAAGTTAGGCCGTGATTATAGTTGCAGCGTGCTCGCGACCGAGCGTGTGATGTCACGGGTCTGTCGCTCAAACGAAAACATGCACTGAGGCTGGAGTCGATCAGGAAGCGATGGGAAGGCGTGGCGGACGCGTCACCAGGCTGGTTTCGTGGCCTTAGGCTGCGTCCATGGTATAGCAGACCAGCGAACATACTGCCTTTAGGCAGTGTTCACGTCTATGTGCGTGTGGGCGCGTTGCGCAAGAAATCAGTTGAAACTGATTTCTTGGCGTGAGAGGCCGGTCATGTGAGCAGTTCACCCAATGAGGGCGAACCAGATCCGTGACGTCAAACGCCCCTAGACGGGTCTCCGCACGGGAGAAATTACCATGGACGCAGCCTTAGGCCTCGTTTATAGTGGTGGCGCGCGTGCGATGCCAAAACAAATGAATGTTGTCCAATGAGCGTGCTAGTAGTGCGCGCGACCATCGCGTAAAAAATTTTTTCAAAGACATTTAAATTGTTCTTGCCGCGCGACGGCTGCGTCACGTGAGCTGTACAGTCATTGAGGGCGAACCGCTCAAGTGATGTCACGGCCACGCCTCCGTCAGCTCCCGATTCCCCCAGCCTGCAGTGCAGGTTGTGTGTGTGAGTGATGTTGCGCGCGTACACTGACGCCACAACTATATACGGGGCCTTATGTGTATAAACATGGACAGAAAGCGGAAGGTCACTTTCCACAAATGGCTTGTGTACAATGTAACCATTGTATAAGGCTGCGGTCCCAGTCAGCACTGTAGCACGTGCGCCCGGCAAGGGGGGGGGGGCGGCACGTGCACAGCGCTGCTCCGTGATCTGCGGTCCTGGGAGAGAGGGCGAGGAAGGGTTTGCGACGGGAGCGTGGCAGGGGGTTTGCAGTGGCGTGGCCATAACCTCACGCGGCTGGTTCGCCCTCATTGGCTGAACCGCCGGCAAGGGCGGGGCCATGCCTCCGTCGCAAACTGCAAACTCAATTTCAGCGTCTTTGAAAAATCTTGTCGTACCGCGCCGCTGCACCTTCCACGTGAACGTGCGTACTGGGCTCAGCCCCATTGAGGGTCGGTGCTTGTACGCACAGTGCACGCCGCACTGGGGCCGCAGCCTAACAATTTGTATGACTTTGGGGATCCCGTTGAATATTACTATCCTGTCCTTACTGAAACTTTTCATCTGTGCTGACTGTCTCTTTAACTTGAAACTCCCTCACTGCGCTGCTCCCCACCACGGGCGCGCTCCCGTCAATGTCCCTTTAAGCGGAAGCGCGCACCGTACTTCCAGCGCAGACACTTTGTTCTGAGTCTCCCCCTCTCCCTCCCTCCTCCCCTCCCACATGAGAAGGAGGAGGAGCTGAAAGAACGTGCCCGAGAGATTCAACACTTCTGAGCCCCTCCCCCCGGGGCTCGTTCACGCAATCTGCTGCTTCCGCGTCTGTTCCCCAGTGCGATGGAGCTGGTTGCTTGCTGTGCTGCCCGCCTGCTGCTGCTCATTGTGCTCGCGGCGCCGGCTCTCCAGTGCTCTGCCGCCTCGCGGCCCCTGGTCATCAACACCTGGTCCTTCCCGAGAGCGGCGGAGGCAGGTGAAGAGGCGCGCGCACAAGTCTTTGTCACTTTGACTGACTCGGGATTAGTCCGGGCTGTAGAGAGTCTGCGATCCAAATAGTAATCCCTTTGCTGCTGCCGGGGATTGGTTGAGTTAAATAAATAATATGTAAAACCCCTCCGAGCGCCTGGAGGTTTCCAAAGTCATTGTAAGAAATATATTCCCTGAAGTCTGCAGACGTTAACACAAACTGCTCGTGCAAAATGGATAATTCCCAGTCACTGCATCAGTTCAGTCTACAGTGTTTTTGATGTCAAAGGACACACAGACGAGTAACAATGGGAATTCTGGACAACATTACATATTTATAATGGGAAAGAATATGGTTGAGAAACACTGGTTTATTGTCATGGTCTTCATAGAAATGGCATGTTTTACCCAGAACCCCATTCTTCACCCTTTTACATGTCTTGACATTGAGAGTAGTTGTGTACTTAATCTTTTGTGGATTGGGACCTGCTTGTGTGCACGAGCAATATGCGACTGTCTTGGCCAAAAGACAAGATTTTTGGCGTGGTGGCCGAGCATTGGCCACATCACGGCGGCGGTTCAGCCAATGAGGACGAACCAGCCATGTGCGGTCATGGCCGCACCGCTGCCATGCCCATCCTCCCCCCGTCGAATCTCCTGCTCTCCACTGCAAGCGCAGCCGCAGACCACTGTTCGCGGTTGAAACGGGTGCCCGCGCCGCAATGACAACTGGGGCTGTAGCCTTAGGCCGCGCGTATAGTGCCCGCGACGCGTGACGTCACCCATCGCCGCTAGCGAAAGTTGTATTTCGCTTTGCGGCGGCGTCGTGGGAAACCAGGCCATTGATTGGTTCAGGGGCTGTCACATGAGGCGACAGCCCCTGAAAAATCAAATATTCCCGGCTGCAAAAAATCACGTCGCCCTGTCACTTTGTCGCCGTCGTGCTTACTATAAGCGCATGCGGCGGTGACAATGCATTTGTTTTTGGCCGCCGTCGCCGGCACTATAAGCGCGGCCTTAGGCACAGGTGTTGGGGAGACAGAAAGGGTTGTGGCATTCCGTCTATCGTTGGCTCTGTGTCACTTTGTGTAGCATTGAAACTCACACAGACAAACTGACACTTGTACATGTCTGCTCTGACTAGCCCAAGCCCTCGTGCATCCTCTGCCTCCTCTCTTATTTCCCCCCACCCACTCTCCTCACAGAGCTGTGCGACGGTGACTTGACCTGTTAACCAGGTCAGTCATCACTACGCACAGCACAAACGCCAGGGATTTTTGCCATCCCTGGATAAATTGCAATATATTTTACTTTATGGTCACAAGCTCCCAAATGTTATCAATCCGGGTACTCGGGTACAACGTTCTGTGGGAATATCATGTGACCAGGCAGTCACTAGATATAATTGGGGCAGGGCTCAAAAAGGGGTTAGCCTGTTTCAGAAGAGGAAGGGGATATGACTTTGTAAATGGTTGCTATAGAAACAAAATGCTTGTTACGCAGATATGGGAAATGAATCCCTGTAGGTGCTACAAATGTCTTTGCAGTATTGTGCAATATAGCGTTGAAGTCCAGGAAAGAGTTAACTTCATGTGCAGTATACAGGCATTGAATGCTCACTTGATGGCCATAATATAGGATATATAAAGAGTGGTATGCAGGTACCACAGTGGGTGTGTGAAATGTACACTCACTGAGGAGAGCACACCCCACACCCACTTATGGGATAGCACACCTCAACCCATAGGCATGAGACAATATGTAGCCATGAATGATAGAACTGCAATAACAGAAATGAATAACTCACGAATCCTTCCTGGACAGAATATTTTCTTACAGTACAGAACTGATTTATTAAAAAAACAAAAACTCGCAGAATATTGCTTGGTCTGTAGCTTTAAGCAGGATGGGAAATATTAGGAGAGGAAGATTGTTGTTGTTTTTTGTTCAGCAGACAAAATGGTAAATAGGTGACAATTCTGTGGTTCAACAGTTATGACGCACTCATGGGAACAGGATCCGGTTATTTCTCATGGTTCACTGTTAGGCTGAGATTATACTTACCGCCCACGACGGAGCCCGTGCACGTGGCGCGATGTGTGAACTGTGCTCTTCGAGATGTCCAGGTGGCGGCGTTGCCATGATGTCACATGAGCGGTTTGCCCCCATTGGCAGAACCGTGTCACGTGGCCGTTGCTTGGAAAGATAAAATATTGTCTTTCCGAAACGCGGTCGCGCGCACTATGTGCACCTCCATTGAGTGGCACGCGCTGTCGCCCGCACTATAATCGCGGCCTAAGGAAGTGGTTCAGATAAACATGGTGTCTAAAGACAAATTAGAGAGAAAGGAAACTGCACCATTCATGGGATAGAAGTTAGTAGCATGTCAAGGTTGTAGTGCCTTTATTTAGAACATAAAACATGCTCTCTTTTCAGCATGGAGAGTATTGGAGGCGGGTGGATCTGTTGTGGATGCAGTAGAGAGAGGCTGCACTGAATGTGAAATTTACCAATGTGATGGCAGTGTGGGATATGGAGGAAGTCCTGATGAAACTGGAGAAACCACTTTAGATGCTATGATCATGAATGGGTATGTACATCTCCAATTAATTTGCATTTCGATATTAATGTTTTATGTTAAATTGGTGTATGATTTCAATTCATCATTTATTGGTATATTTTGGTGTCACTCTAAATACTTGTAACGCCCCTATCTCCCGGCTCCAGATTAGAGTTTACATACATTGTGAATACAGATCTGTGTGCTGACAGGGGTTTCCTGCGCCATTTGAATGTTAGCTCAGTGGGTTACCTTTCTCTTCTCTCAGGGTGCTCTCTTCACGGGTTCAGGCTGTTAGGAGTGAATAATACAACAGGGCACAAGGAACTTTTCAACAGACTTTATTTGTTACAAAATTCTTCTCCATCCTCCACCAGACAGAGTTCAGTGCAAACAATATAGAATTATACCCTCAAGCCTTTCTTCGTTCTGAAGGCTGTATATGGGCAGGGGTTACCTCCTCAACCTATGCAAGATACGCTCCTTTTGGTATATAATTCCAGCACCCCACACTAAAGAACTTCTTACTTGCCCTGAGTGAATCCATCTCATCAGGGTTTCCTGGAAGATGCTTGGCTGCAGTGTCCTCCAGGGGGTCTCTCAACCCTCCTCTGGGGTCTCCCTCTCTTTTCTTTCACTCTCTTTCTCCATCCCCCCGGGGCCTAAAGATAATTTTGTGGAGTTGCATATTTATACTTGGGGAGTGGCCCAGATCTAGGTGTAGTAAAGGCCAATGTTCTGGCATGTTTCTCCAGCATCTTCCAGACTAGCATGTGCCTGAAAGTGCAACAATAATGCAACAAATGGGGATATGATCTCACCTGCCTAGCCTGGTGACTGATTAACCCTGGCACTGTTTGCAGCTCACCAGGGCTTACATGCAGGGCAAGGGGAAGTTTTTAGCAGGCTGCTACATACTGAAAACACAGGAGCGCCTCTTTACGTCCCACAAAGTTTGAATAAAACACCACATAGTGTAGGAACTAACAAATCGCAAATTGTGGGTGTAGACATGCACATGAGAGCACGGTGGCAATTTGTAGTGTTTGAAGTCCTACTTAATAGTAGATGCCTTTTTAAAGCTTCATTCTTTTACACTGTCCACAATATTGCACATTTTAACATTTCCAAATGGCCACTGTACATCATTGACAAAATACTGAGCCATTCTTCTTCATGTATTGTTATCTCTTCATCTTCAGGAACAAACAAATTGCAAATGACGTTTGATTTCTTTGGAGCCTTTGGCCAGTAATTACTGTATTTTCTTGAGGGTTGTATATGTAGCCCTCTTCCCCCCCCCCCCCCCAAGTGAGATTGGGGTGGGTAAGTGTTTCTGACTACTTCTCTGTGTGGTGCGGTACCTATTTGGCAACCGGGAGAGCTGAGCTTCCGCCACGGGGAATCTGGGGTATGTGTATTATGAGTAACCCTGTACTCGGTGCAGCACCTCCACCTGCGATGGTTCCCAGCAAAGCGGGAATTGTTCCTCGCAGGTCACATACGAATAACCAGCACACCGTTTGTATAATAACCAACACCTTTACTGGTGAACATATGAACCATATAACATTCATAGAATAACGGGTGTCACTCTCTAGAGGAGACACTGACTATTGCGTCTCGCAGGACGCTCCCCCCTACACCGGGTGATCCCACCCCGTGTCCAATAATCCCCACACAATGTCCCGCACTCTTACAGAGAGAGGATATGTGTGACTGCGCAGTCACTGATGACACTAATAGGATCGTTGGTGCACTTGTAGATAAGGGGGTTACCTGCCGAGCAATCCAATGCTCGGGCCTGCAACGGGCTTCACAAAGGATCAGACGTGTTCCTTCACGACATCCAGGATCCACCGTCCGGGGGGATCCCACCAGGATGGCCTCTGCAGCCACAACGAAGATCTGCACCCAACCTTCTAACGAATGTGCAGCGTCTGCTGAGTCCCTAACTGACTCTATGAACTACGGTGATGCTTGCTGTACTATAGGCCGTCCTTACAGCACAGCAACCTTGAATGGCTTCAGGGGAAAACTCCTATGGGCCTACGGGGTAGCCTATCCTATGCAAGTGGGTCCCTGACCCCCTACACCCGCACTACCTCTTCCCGTACCGCCCGAGTTCCCTCTGCCTCACTCCTACCTAACTCCTACCTAACCCTTCCAACCCCTGCAGCAACGTACTGCAACCTTACATGGTGCCCGCTTGTCAGCCCTCACAGCACTGACCGCTGTGACCTGACAAGAATGCACACCACGAAACTAAGGGCAGGGTCCCTAACTTGGTGCCGTCCCTTATCACTTACCCACTAACCTGATGGGGAGTTGGGGCCTATCTGGGACCTGGCGGAACCTTACCTGGTGCAGGAGCTTCACTTGCTCCCTACACCCTTCCTTCCCCTTCTTGCTCCCAGCTCCAACTGCCGTTCTTAGCGCGAAATGTATCTTGTTCTCCCTGTGCAGGGAATCCTTGGCCCTTATTGGCCACTATGAGGCACCTGGTGTCCTTGGCCCTAAGCCTCATGGGAGTTGTAGTCTCGTGGAGGCTGCAAACACATTGGGGCCGCGTGCGCGCTTTCCCTGCGCATGCGCGAATACCTAATGGCCGCCTCAACCTCTCCCTGGCTGTCCCTGCACCCGCGCGACTTCGTCCTGGCTCCTGTGAGCCTTCTGCGCATGCGCGATCACTGCGCATGCACAAGTATTTCCAATGGCGGCCCCTGCTTGTCAGGTACGCCTCCGAGCGCTCGAAGCGCTCCCTGCACTGCCCCCCACCCTCGTGTTGTGCCGGCGGGTCCGCTGCTGCCTCCGACGGCACCCGCGACCGCTCGGCACTTCGGGAGGGGGGTCTCAGGGACATGGAGGGCACCGGGGCTACATATAGTTACATAGTAGACGTATTTCTACAAGTCTCATTCGGACAGTAAAATTATTTAGGTGTCTGACTTTTTTTGCATGGCTAGTATAAGGGGCTTCATTAGACATTTTTGCTGTAAAACGTATGTGTAGAATGGCATATTGGGCATGATTCTCTAAATGTTAATGTATGCAGATCATTTTCCGGGTGAGTCATAATTTCTATATTAGGTGTGTCGGATATCTCGTCATGCCTGAACTTAAATACCTCCTGACTAGTAACCAGTGTCAAATGTAAGACGCCGTATTTAACATGTTTCTTACATTTCATATTTGATTCTTGTTGACCCTTTATAATAAAAATTTTGAAGCGGCAATCCCCTCCAGGAGCCTGTATGAGTTTAACTTGTATAATGTTGGTATTTTGCCCCCCCCCCCCCCCCACTGTGCATGTCCTGTTCAAAAATAAAAAGTAAAAAAAATGTAATGTTAAAAATCATGATTAAATAATTTATGTTTTCAAGAGACTGACTCTTGCTAAAGTCTAAGGCTGCGGTCCCAGTAATGTCTGTGACACGCGCTAACCGCGATCTGCGGTTTGTGAGGAGAATCTTGCGACGGGAGGGGGCGTGGTCGGGGATTTGCGGGGTCGTGGCCGTTATGTCACGCGGCTGGTTCGCCCTCATTGGGTGAACCGCCGGTGGGGGCGTGGCCACGCCTCCATCGCTAGGAGTAAACTCAATTTTATTGAGTTGGGAAAAACCCTGCAGCACGGCGCGGCTGCACCTTCTGCGTGACGGTGCGTAGTGGGCCCAGCCCCATTGAGGGGCGGTGCTTACACGCACAGTGCACGCCGCGCCGTGCGCGCAGGCTGTACTGGGACCGCAGCCTAAGGCCGCGATTATAGTGCTGGTGGCGCGACGCGGCAGTCGCATCTAAAACAAATAATTTTGTCGTGTCAAGATACAGCCGCTCCGTTGCGCTTCTGCGTGGTCGTGCACACTATCTGCAGCTTCCTCGGAATTGAGGTATTGGTTTGGTGGTGTTGCGCGTGCTGACGCCGGCAATATAATTGGGGCCTAATGTCGTAGGACAGGTGCTCGCAGGAGTGAATAATGCATAGGGAAACAATACTTGCAGAGGCAAGTAAAGAGCTCCTGTTATTAAGTACTCAGATCCAGTGTAATGGAGCGGTTGGGTGGTTAAGACTTAACTTGTAATAAAATCGAAGTTATAAAAAGTGCAATTAAGCAATTACATAGGAAAAATGGTCGGAAGCCGGTGCACTGCTAATTCAAACTACCAAACGCAACATGATGAAAAAGGCAATTTAATAAGAAAAAACAGAGATATACATAATATATCAAAAGTCATTATGAGTTTCCTCTATGTAAGGTTTTAAAGATGTGATTATTTCCAATACATTTCTTATAGTGTATGTTTTTTTTATTATACTTGCACGTTTTGTTTATATATGATTGATTCTATTTATTATGATTATATCTTGAACAAATCATATTTTCAATTTATGATTCTGTTTATTCATGTTTTTATATACAATTACACACCATTTTTCTAATACATCCTATTACCATGTGTAGATATGTTTAGATTTATGCACTTATATTTGTGCACCTAGTACAGCTCAACGCCGTTATAGCGTGGACCCCGAATTTAATTTATTTTGCACACACTCACTGCACACTGCATACACTCACTGCACACTGCATACACTCACTGCACACTGCATACACTCACTGCACACTGCACACACTCACTGCACACTGCACACACTCACTGCACACTGCATACACTCACAGCACACTGCACACACACACACACAGTCTCACAGTCAAATACACACACACACAGACACACTGTCTCTTTAAGGGAGCTTGCTCTCGCAAGACTGAAGCAGAAGCAGGAAGCAGAGACCGGGAGAAGAGCTGCCAGATGCCGGGTAAGTGCTCTGTGCTGTTGCCGCTGCCCCACCGGGTCTGGGAACGCTGGGAGAGTTCTCAGCTTTCCCCCTCCAACGGACACGGTACCACCACAAAAAAAAAAAACTTTAAAAAAAAAAAAAAACGCGGCCATTTTTTTTTTTTGCAACCCGTTTATAACGGGTGGCCCCCGAGGACCGCGCTATAACGGGGTTAAGCTGTAATATGGGGTTATTCATATTTCACGTTGGTCTATTATACACGGTCATAATCTCTAGATGTATAGAGGTGATCTGTTGAAATAATTGTACTTTTATAATTTTTTGATATCTATTGTATGCTTTTATATGATTGGTTGATTAGTTTAGTTATTATTAGTTTTTTATATAATATATATATATATATATATATATATATATATATATATATATATATATATATATATATATATATATATGTAGTCTATACTCTTATCAGAATTAAAGATATGTATTAATTTGAAAGTCTTTAGTTTTAAATAATTCTATTAATATATCTCTGATAGTATACATTTTGGGTTATAGTCAATTATTGCTTTTCTATACATATCAAGGTTTTTTTTGGTTTTATGTATTAATTTGTATCAATGTTAGTGTTATTATTTAGCATAGTTGGTATCACTTTGTTTTGTAGTCTGACACAATAGTTACTTGTTTGTTTTGTATCTAATATATGTTTGTTGTGCTCTGTATGATCCTCTGGGTATTACATCCTCTCCCTTTTCTTATTCCCTTAGTAAGCATCAGGTGTGTGTTGGGACCAAATCTCATACTGTAGGTATGTGCTCTATCAGAGCCTAGGTTGTGCTATTTAGAGGATCGGCTGAGCACTTGGCCACAATACTCTTTGACAAAGTTCCAACCGGAACGAAACGCGTCAGAGTAGCACTTGTTCATGTATATCTCCATTTTTAAAAAAAATTAAATTGCCTTTTTCATCAATTTGCGTTTTTTAGTTTGAATTAGCAGTCCACCACCTTCCGACCATTTTTCCTGCATTACTTACCTTGGCTGGAGCATGCTTACATCACGGACGGACTCACAGCTGTTTTCTCTCCTGTCGGCACCTTATTCATGAGGATTACATGGTGCACAGGTTTCCAGTTTCTGTGTGACACCAGGAATAGTGGGGCTGTGGGATGGTACAGAGGGTTGGTGTTTACTGGGCTCCTCGCCTTACGATGGGCACTTCAGTAGCTCTGTTTCCTTCCTTCATTTATTACCCCTCCCTACAGCCTGTATGCATGTCCGCACCAACATATGGGACTTGGTTATTCATGTGAATATACAGCTCGTCTGTCCCACTTCACCCAATTGATTTTTCAAGGATTTAATTATTTAATTGTGCCAGCAGTATTTGAGCACTAGGTTGGGGTTCATATCCCAAGCAATGACATAGACACAACACACACATTCAGAATGATTCCCACCGATCGGCCCATGTGTAAGTCTGGGGTGTCACTTATAAATGGAGGTACGTGTGGATTGATTCTATTGGGATATTCCCTGAGATTTCTAAAATAGGTGATCATATGAGATCCTATTGGAAACTTAGATTTTATTACAAGTGAAGTCTAAACCACCCAACCGCTCCATTAGGCCTCGTCCAGGCTCTTCGCTTGCGTGCTGAGGCGCAGGGAAAGCGGGTGCTTTCTCTGGCCTTGCGGTTGCTTGCCCTGCGCTCCGTCAGGGGGCGGGCCAGTGGCGTCACGGAGCTGTGGGCGAACCGCTCACGTGACCGGCCTGTTGCGCCGGCAAGCGGGGGAATTTTAAAATCTGCTAAGACCTACGCTTCCGCGCGCTTGCGGAAGCGTAGGCGAGCCCCTACTAAAGCCGCTCTAATTGCGGCTGTAGGGGCTCAGTGCTGAGCGGGAGCACGCGTCAGCACGCTTCAGCAAGCAGTTAACATGGCCGAGGCCTTAGACTGGATCTGAGTGCTTAATAACAGAAGCTCTTTTCTTGCCTCTGCAAGTATTGTCTTTGGGCTCTGAGAATACCATAGTAACCTTTAGGCCTTGGCCATGTTTGGCGCTTGCTGGCGGAAGCGCGCTGACGCGCGCTCCCGCTCAGCACTGAGCCCCTACAGTTGCAATTAGAGCGGCTTTAGTAGGAGCTCACCTGTGCTTTCGCGCGCTTGCGGAAGCGCAGGTCTTAAAGGAATTTAAAATTCCCCCGCTTGCCGGCGAGACAGGCCGGTCACGTGAGCGGTTCGCCCAATGAGGGCGAACCAGCTCCGTGACGTCACTGGCCCGCCCCGGGCCAGTGACGCGCCCGCCCCCGGACCGCCCCCTGACGGCCTGCTGAGAGCGCTTGCGGTAAGCAACCGCAAGGCCAGGGAAAGCACTCGCTTTCCCTGAGCCTCAGCGCGCCAGCGGTAAGCGTGTCCGAGGTTTTAGACTGAGCTCCAGAGAGAGCTTTATTTGCATCTCCCCAACACTGAATTCAAACGGCCATATCTCCTAAACAAAGCATCAACTTGTAAAACTAAAAACAGCTTTGTAAAGTAAAAAAATTAAATACAAAATGGTAATCGGCGCAGATTACTGCTTTTACATTTTTTATTCATTTACAAAAAGTCACCTTTGTGACGTGGCTAGTGCTGACATTTGAAGTATAAGCCTACTACGACCCCTTAAACAATATCATGAAATATACAAAATAACACAATGTTAAACATATTTTTATTTTGTAAGCAGTGATGTTTGCAGTGCAATTTACGTTAAGTCTTTGGGGGGGGGGAGAATTTCTAGAGGGGCGCGACAGTTACAGAGGCCCTGTGCTCTTCCTCACGGTATTTAAATTAAATGCCGGTGGAGGCGCGGGGCCTCTGTAACTCCCTTACCTGCTTTCTGCTGGGTCTTCGGCAACGCAACGTCAAATGACGCAGCGGGGTCGTGATGCGTCGCCATGGAAATGCACGTAAAATGACGCGCCATGGTCACATGACGTCACATGACCCATGGCGTCATTTGACGACGAGTCCTTGGCGAGGGGGGTGCGAACGCTGCGGCTGCCGGGCAGGGGGGTGCAGCTCAAGAAGTTTGTGCACGCCTGGTGTACGTCATTAAAAGGGCCACCCTAGAATCCCTTCTGACGTAAGCTGTATGTCATGGGCATTTGCACATTTTTTAGGGTCTGTCCACGAGGGCGGACTATACTAAATCCTTAGTATAATGTTTTTCTGTTCATGTCTCCTGATGTGTATGGCCATGTGATAAACATACAAAAACACTTTACACTCCATCAAATTGTGGTTATTGATTATAGGAATTTAACAGTGAAACATCAGTTTTTCCAAAATATTCACACAAATTAGGAAACAAATAATTCTGGCGCAAAGCATCGTCTCTGATTCCACTTTACTTGGATTCATTAGTAATCAGGATGCACATCTGAATGTATCCTTACTGGTAAATAGTTATTTTTTTTTAACAAACATGTTTACTGTTGGATCTGCCTAGTACAGTATGTATAACTATATGTTTTAAATATTTATTTCACCTTGTTCACTGATAAAAAATAAATGTAACCTAAAAAAAATAAAAAAAGTTTTGCATATATTTCAGTAACACAATGGAAGTTGGAGCAGTTGCTAATCTCAGACGTGTAAAAAATGCTATTGGTGTGGCCAGAGCTGTGATGGAATATACTAGACATACATTTTTAGTTGGAGAATCAGGTATGTGAATTCACAATATGAAATCCCCATCACAAATAATGTATTTCACTAGCATTTGGAAATTGAACCACAGTAGTCCTGTAAGATTGTGGCCTTAAGCGACAATGAACGAAGATCATATTTAACCAATATTTCTTGTTAAAATTATAAAAAAAAATCACCTTTAATCTCTGCCTTTTAAACATTCAGTGACAAAATGTCTATTGCACAGTGCCATAAACCTTTTCAGTTCCAGTCATGTGATTACGGATCTCTTCTACAGCCGTGTACTGAGGCAAAAACCCTCATCTACTAATCGCTCTCTCAGACCACAGAGAAGTAGAGAGCCTCCGGAACAACAAAGTGCCTGAGTGTTCTGCACTCACAGTTACCACTGAGGGGTGTAAGGAAATCACTTTTTTTGAGGCCCCCAACATTACAGAGCTGTTCTGCAATGATGAGGAAGTCATTATGTGCCAGGGACTAGTAACAGAAGGCATACAAGGAAGGAAAACGTAGGGTGAAAAAAGAAGTGATCTGCGCTCATATAATCGTGATAATTGTGCTCAATAAGTGCATGTAATATAGATAAATAAAACAATTGGAAACCTGTTACATATAATAGAGATTATGCTGCTGTGCTCGTGGTATGGCTCCACAAACCGAACTAGTGCAAAAACAAAAAGAGAAACAACGCAAAAAACCTCATGGTGTAGTAAATAAACAATATTGTATTAATAAAACAGGTGAGTATTGCACGTACATCAAAGAACTGTATAATTAGCAAGACATGTTAGGGACATGTTACCACTCTGTGCTCTGCAGTCGTGGATGATAGGATGTGGGTCACCGGGATCGATTCACCTCCCACAAGCTCCGTGGGTAATCAATGCAAGTCCTCTGTTCGATCAGATCGAGACCCTTGGTCGCAGGATGCAAGCGCGGTGAACGCCGCCACGAAGGGGAAGACTTCTCCATCGGTTCCTCGGCGTCGGGTCACGAGACGCACGCCAGTGACGTCATCAAGCGGCGCCAGCCAAAGGACGCGGGTCGCGTCAAAATGAGTCACCAATAGCCGGAGTAGGCAGGAGAATGTCCCGAACCACAAAGTGGAAATAGAAGAGGCAAATGGCAATAAAAACCTCAGAATACCTCAATGGGTGATGTTAGGTATGCGCCCTCATTCAGTGCAACGCGTTTCATATGTAAAACACTTCGTCAGGGAATGGAGGAGGTCTCAGAAGGGGCGCTCTATATACCCATAGTCCTCCTGTGATTGGCTGTTGATGGAAAGTCCAGCCTCTCACTTGGGAAGGTATAGCATTCAATGTAAATGACAAACAACTATAATCAAATAAATTAAATAAAAAACATTTACATTACACAGAATTTATTCAAAAATATAAATAAAAGCATAAAGATGATGATGCTAAAAAATAAAGAGACATATATTAGTCCAAATTAAAAACCGGTAGTGAAATAACAATAATGATAATAATAGAATGGCTGATGAAAAGGAGTGGAAAAATAATCCAGAAAGATACCTTATACCAGATTTAGAACATAAAGGGAAGGAATGGAAAAAGGCATTCATGCACATATTAAAATAACATATTAAAATTAATATTAATATTTTAAAAGTCAATATAAAGACCATACATCAATTTCTTTATTTTTTTTATCAGTCTCTTTATTTTTTAGCATCATCATCTTTATGCTTTTATTTATATTTTTGAATAAATTCTGTGTAATGTAAATGTTTTTTATTTAATTTATTTGATTATAGTTGTTTGTCATTTACATTGAATGCTATACCTTCCCAAGTGAGAGGCTGGACTTTCCATCAACAGCCAATCACAGGAGGACTATGGGTATATAGAGCGCCCCTTCTGAGACCTCCTCCATTCCCTGACGAAGTGTTTTACATACGAAACGCGTTGCACTGAATGAGGGCGCATTCCTAACATCACCCATTGAGGTATTCTGAGGTTTTTATTGCCATTTGCCTCTTCTACTTCCACTTTGTGGTTCGGGACATTCTCCTGCCTACTCCGGCTATTGGTGACTCATTTTGACGCGACCCGCGTCCTTTGGCTGGCGCCGCTTGAAGACGTCACTGGCGTGCGTCTCGTGACCCGACGCCGAGAAACCGATGGAGAAGTCTCCCCCTTCGTGGCGGCGTTCACCGCGCTTGCATCCTGCGACCAAGGGTCTCGATCTGATCGAACAGAGGACTTGCATTGATTACCCACGGAGCTTGTGGGAGGTGAATCGATCCCAGTGACCCACATCCTATCATCCACGACTGCAGAGCACAGAGTGATAACATGTCCCTAACATGTCTTGCTAATTATACAGTTCTTTGATGTATGTGCAATACTCACCTGTTTTATTAATACAATATTGTTTATTTACTACACCATGAGGTTTTTTGCACTGTTTCTCTTTTTGTTTTTGCACAAGGAAGGAAAACGGCAAGCAAAAGGGTGGTGGCTCATTACACAAACATAAATAATATTGAACCCTGGGCCCTGTGGTTGCTAACTGTGATTGGAATAGCATAATAGCACTGAAAGGGTGATAACAGATATCTATGGAAGAGGAAGAGCTGAAAGTGTCATACAAAAACCAACTGTAAATTTAATCATAACTTTCTAATAGTCCAGTTTGTTTAGTAAACTTACTTGGTAGTAATAATAGTATTAGCCACAAATTTGCCGTCCTGAAGATTTTCAGCAAATCCTATCAATAGAAATAGACATTTTACCCTAATAGTAAAGAACAATTTTGTTTTGTAGTAAAATAGAGTATATATTTTGTTTCTCTGGGTAAACTCATGTGTGGATACACCATAAAAATACCAGAATGGCAGTAGAACAACAGAATAGAAAAAAACATATCCAGATAAGAACTACAGCTTGTGGATTAAGTAGTACCAACTGATGTTTCAGTATATAATTTATAATACTTGGTAAAAGGGAGGAAAACTGTTAGAGCGGCTGCTTCAACGAGTATCTTGCAATCTGGAAACTTTGTCAGGCCTTTTTGTCAAGTAAACTTCATCAATGGGCGGAGGAAGATCGGTGTGATGATAGTTTCAGGAAACGCTTTCTGTGCTGGCATCAGCAGATGGTTTTCTTCACAATATTATTTATTTATTACGGGAAAAGCCTTCACACATTAGACTAGGGGTGGGCAACTCTAGTCTTCAATTGCCACCTACAGGTACGGTTTTTCGGATATCCCTGCTTCAGCACAAGTGGCTCAATCAGTTCTGAAGCAGGGATATCCTAACAACCTAAACTGTTGGGGGCCCTTGAGGACTGGAGTTTGCAACCCCTGCATTAGACACACAAAATCTCCTGTGGGGGAGATTTAGAATTTGGAGAGGATGGAAGCACTTGTCTTGTGGTTCACATTCAGAGATCACATTTGATCTGATTAATGAGGTTGTTCACAAAGCAATTGATCATGCTGCCACAATGTGTGTGGTTTGTTACATAAATAGGCTTGGTTAAAAGATAAGCCTACCTGCCGTGCCAGGCAATTTCACAGAAAATATTAATCGCATCCCCTTTATTATTACATGAATGTCATACAGGCCAGCACTCAAAGGTCCCTTATGACGTTGAGGGGATGTCATGAGGTTTTTGCTTGTGTTCTCGCTACTCATTCACATGATCGTGATCCTGGATGCCTTGTGGCACTGAAGAGGTTAACATTAATGTTTTAATTTCTTAATTCATTACACAGTTTAAAAACACTTGCTGCCTACCAATTACTGAATCTCCTGGGGGTAAGAGTTTGGGGTACTTAAACTATAAGGGAAGGTCAAATTCATCCAAATCATTAAATCTAAAATCCACAATTTGGCAAGCTCACCAACACACAGCCCTCTAGATCGCCATCATTCTTATACTGAAGTGCAATTCAAATACAGTATTAAGCATTTCATTATATTCCACATGCTGCAGACATGCTGCAATTTAATATGATTACTTTTCATATTTCTTAGTTTAAAAGAAGATTTTTTGTTGTTGAATATTTTGAGAATAAAATATGGAAACATAAAAATATCCCACAGTGCTCATTTTTCCACATAAGGCTACACTTATAGTGCCGGCGACGTCAGGCTATGGTCGCTGGAAAAATCAAATTGAGATGACTTCTAGCGATCGCGACCAAGCCGTCGCTCCGTCGCGTGACTCTTACTATAAGCGCACGCGATGGCGGCAATGTATTTGTTGTGACGTCACTGTCGCCGGCACTATAAGCGCAGCCTTAGTCAGTAATTCAGAAGTCTTGTCTATCTTTTGTACCTTTAAAGTGGAAACACATTTCAGAAGACAGAATGCAATAAATAGTTAAATGCATTTTTTTTTTCAGTATTTGTTAAAGGTCTTGGAATTTAGCTTTGTTAAAGTAACAGCAGAGTCCAGTGTAATGAGGCAGGATAGGAAAGCAAATAATAAAAAATACAAAAAATGATTACAACTAGGCGTAACCTACAAATCTAACCTTCATTTTAGCATCCTTGTTTGCTGAGAGTATGGGTTTTGCAAGGGAAGATTTAACCACCAACAGATCCCTTTCAATTTATTCAAAGTGGCTTGATCAGAACTGTCAACCAAACTTTCGGAAGGTATGTTATACTGGGGGGGGTGTGTGTGTGTGTACTGAGTTAATTTATGGTGAGTAAAAAAAAAGTGACAAAAACCCTCCACAGCAAAGCAAATATGTAAATGTAAATACAACTGTATGCTCATCTGCATGTCTTAGGCAGGTCTGCAACCCCACCTTTCACCATTATCACCCAGCACACAGCACTTCCACTGCAGCAAAGGATTCTGGGGAATGACATGCAAATGAGCACAGTGCCACTTTTTGCTTCAAAAACCATTTTTAACATGGTTTCCTATAGGCTTAAGCTTGCTGCATGGTCACAGCTTTGAACACAGCCAGGGTTAAGGTGCATACCCAGAAAACCCACCCACAGACAGCTATTTCGACCTTTATGGGTCTCATCAGTGTGGGGTTGGTAAACTGGGTATGCAGAGAAGCTAAAGGATGAGTGCTGTTTTAAACGTATCTAAAATTACCTTTGATGCTATTTGCACTCAGACTGATACCATTTTACAGTGGAGTTCTGCTTTTCCTGACATAATTTGTTTATTTAAAAAAAGTGTATATAAAAAGTATACATTGAGAGCTATAGAAAGTACAATTTTTACTCATAATCTTCATGGAAGGGCTTCTACCTCGCTGTGTAGCACAATACACCACAAATCAATAACTGCCCATGACTATTGAGAAAAAATATGGATATTACATGTTGTGGATATATTGTTATGGCTGAACTTGCCTTTAATAATTAGGTCTAGGATTCTTAGTGGGCATCTCTACAATTCCAAATATTTTGCATATTCATGTTTAAGCCATAATATTCTTATAATGTATTATTTAAGGTTTTAATAATTAGTATTTGTTTTTAAGCCCCCCTTCCCCAACATATTATGTAGAACAGTGCAACAGTGGTGATGCATATTATTTTACTTCAGCATTTGTTTGCTTTGCTGTTTGTGTTGAAACTAAACCACAACTGTATTAATGGATATACTCTATCCTGATAATTACCTTTTAAATTGGTGAAAGGGCTTTCTGAATCATCTCACATTTGTATTCTGATGTCTTTTAACCTACAATTGAGAGATTTTAATCTATAATATAAAGCCCAGGATATTAACACTGGTAATTGTGCTTTGCAGAATGTGATACCAGACGCTTTAAAATCCTGTGGACCATATAAACCTGTTAGCGGATTAGAAGGGAAGCAGACCTTTGTTCAGAAGCAAATCAATGTGCACAGCCACGATACAATAGGTAATTCGGCTTTTTGCACCATGGAAATGTTATTAGGTATATTTCACTGTTGTACACAATGTTATCAGTCCTCCCATTTGATTTTAGCTGCTGGGCAAGTGACCAAGATTGTTTTATATTCTTTCCAATCTGTTTTCAGGACTTATTGCAATTGATAAAGCTGGGAATGTTGCAGCAGGAACTTCTACAAACGGTGCAACTCACAAAGTCCCAGGGTTAGTGCTTTTAAGTCAAAGGAATATCATTTTTTCCCTGTGTGTATTACAAACAATTTTTAGACTTTAAATGTTGGCGTTGTTAGAGATACAAGACATAAGCAGTTTTCTAAATGGGCTATAGTGTCTTCCAAAGCCAGGAGGTGTCTGTTTTCCCTTAACTCTTGACTCAATATGCTGTGAAGCTGCTTCCTTCTGCTGAACTAGATTTGAGTCCCATTCATTTGGATGGCGCCGAACGCATCTTCGGCACTAGGAAGTATCTGCACCACATACTGAATACAAACCTTAGAGAGGCACATTCATTTTCCTTGAACAGGTGAAATTCTGCTTGTTGCACAGTTTACCTGGCCACATTATGCATCAACTGTGATTTGAGAGGGCAGTTAGAAGAGATGCTATGGATAACCTATCCAATGCATATATACTGTATGTAAAGGGGGCAATCCCTCCTAGGATCCAAGTGAACTAATTCCAGCGACATGTTGATACCATTTTTACCCAAATCTGACTCCTACTGTATAAGTATTTTTTAAAGAGTGGTGCGGTTAGATTTCCTCTAGTTACTATTACCTTTGGTGTGATATCTGTGCACATTTTGTGCGATTAATACATAGCACTTAAGAAGTGGACCATAAGATACCCTAATTATAGCAGATGCCATAAAAGAGAAATATTCTGTTATTTAAAAATAAATACTGTTGTCATTGACCTCAGTGTCTCTACAAGACAAATAATGTCATTTCCATTGTACTGCAATGCTAAATATGTCCTGATAAATAATTGGTAGTAGTAATAGTCACGTTCCTGTAGGAAAACCACCATTCTCCTTTCTAAATGTTAAGTAACAAGTTTACACACAAATTATCATATTTCTAAAAAACATCCACTTTTCTTTATGGCAATAAAGATATCTTGACTGTAACAACCCCAAATCAATGTTTACATCTGGCATGTTTTAAGGGCTTTCCTTTCATAGAATATACATTCAGTAAATTCACATAGCAGTGTTCTCAAAAAACAGCATTGTCCGTTTTTTGATGATGGCAAACCACTATTCATTTTACCACTAATATTTTGTCAAAATGTCTTAGTCGTATGGGAGACTCGCCAATTGCTGGAGCTGGAGCATATGCAGACAGCACTGTGGGAGGAGCGTCGGCTACAGGCGATGGAGATGTCATGATGCGCTTCTTACCAAGGTAAGTCGCTAAATTTAGACAAAGGCAAGCAACAGTGGCGGCTCCACAGTTAATTGCTAAGAAAGCTATAAATACCATATTAATGTAACCATGTTGGTAAACCGATTTGTTTGGAGTAACTTCTTTCAGCTTGTGTTCTGACAAAAATCAGTAATTGCTGCACTTTTTTTTTTCTCGTGACCTATTCTTACAGCTGCAGACCAAGCAATATCCTTAGTGTTTTTTGTAAAAATGAATCACCTCTGTACTATGACAAAATACTTGTAGCATTTTGTTAAACCACTGTGAATTATATTATTTATATATTATAATGTAACAAGCGTTTTCTGTTTCTATATCAACCATTTAAAAAGTCACATTCCCTTCCTCTTCTGAAACAGACTCTGGCATACCCCTTTTTCAGCCCTGCCCTCTCTATAGCAGTGCACTAATTGTATCTAGTGACTGCCTGGTCACATGATCTTCCCCACAGAGCTTTGCATCTTTGGTCCTCTTCTGCTGCACTGACAGCCATTTAGTGAACCCCCGAGCCAAATCTTCACCAATCAATCACAGGAGAACGGATCAATCGGCAACTTAGCTAATTACTTATTGTGTGGATTGTATTGATGAACATATAAAAAAAAGCTTGGACTGCTGCTTTTAAGAGACTAATTCTATATGTATGTATGTATGTTACAACCTAATTAGTTAAACTGAGAATTCATGTGATGACTTGGGGACTAAAGCCAGTTTAAAGAATCTAGGGTGGGAAAAGAATATTTTAACGAATAGATATAAAAATGTACAAAGACACTTTCCCTGGCAGTGATGGAGATGACCACACAAAGTTTTTTCTTATAATTTGGGGGGTGTTGCTGTTTTGTGATACTTTGTCCAGCACAGCCATGTATCATTACACAATAAATGTAAAAAAAAAAAAAAAAAAAAAAAAAACAAATCTGTACTTTAGCTGGTGATTAAGGACACAAACCATAATTTTAATGAACATGTTACTAATCATAGAACAAGTAAATGTGGCACTCAAAGGGTTAAAACGAAATAGTTGGGAAACCCAATATTGGAAAGTGATGCACTGCCTAATAGTACAAAGTGAGAAAAAAAAGTAGAGAAAAAGTTGGGAGTGAGTGAACACACAAAGGTGTACAAGGAAGTTAGCCTAACAATGTCCATTCATGAATACAAATCCTGGGACAAGGTGCTGCTCATCAAAGGCGTGAACTCCAGATCGCAGAGCTGTATACAAAGAGGAAAAAAGAAGAAAGTGCACAACCACTCATAGTGTAGTAATATAAAAATATCATTGGCAGTTCATATAAAAGGGGTAGGTATTGCACATACAAAAAAGTATAAAAAATACAAGCATAGATCAATCACACTTTGCCTGTTCTCCGTGGCGTCCGATTCAGTCAGAAGGCATCTGGCATCCGATTTCCACTCTGTGGGGGGAGTTCAAAGGTGTCGGCGACTTGTATAACAAAACACAGTCCTGATTGCTTCAGTGTTCACACTAAGGCCGAGTCCCCGCTGGCCGCGACGGCGTGCGCGCCACACACAAAGTAAAGCCCTCTCTGGGGCAGGCCACAGTCGGCGTGTGCGCATGAGCACAAGGCACGATGCGCGACCACCTTTGCCAAAAGACAAGATGTTTGGCGTGGCTGGTTTGGTCTCGTCACGGCGGCGGTTCAGCCAAAACCAGCTGCGTGACGTCATGGCCGCACCACCGCCACAAAGCCATCAGATCGCTCTGATGCAGGGAACGAGCACCGCCAGGCACCCCGTCGCACGTGCAACGCATGCACTGGGGCCATAGCCTAACAGCTACTGTGTAGCAAGATTAAAGGTGCACCCGCGCCTAAGAAGTGATGTCGGGCTCTGGCAGCTGGAATAGCTTTAAATCAAGTTTTCACCGGCTAGGGAGTTCCTCAGCTGAGCATTGACTGAGGAAATACACTCGGTAAGCTCAATGCTTCACAGGAATAGCCAGACAAGGTGAATGATAGATAGTGGTATCACAGATTCAAACAGTGAGGCGATAAACAATCCTACGCATTTTGTGATGGACCTCATGCCACTTAATCAGGGAATGTTACTAATCATGCTAAACATAAGTTGTTTTCTCATGGATTTGTTCTGTTCTCTGTTGTTTGCCTGGTATTGAATTGACAGCCAAATTGATCACTGTAATGCCTGTTTTGTTTCAGTTACCAAGCCGTGGAATACATGAGGATGGGACTAGATCCCACCACAGCATGTCAAAAAGCTATTTTTAGAATCCAAAAGTATGTTCCAGCATTTTTTGGGGCGATGATCTGTGCCAATGCAACAGGAAGCTATGGTATAAGTTTTTTTTTGTCTGCTTATATTTGTGTATATTTTATATTGCATGCTCAGTAGTGTGTGAGGCTTACAGTAGATTAACAGCAGAATACAGATACATTATATTTTGAAAGCATCACACTGGAAACCATGTTAAGATAACATTTATTAATTAAGGTTTCTTAAACACAAGATGGGACTAACTTGGTGTTAGAATGTTGATTTATTCAATAACGGCATTGACTGTTCATGGTCCCAAGGTTCAGAAAATGATCTTCTCCTCCTCTTACCATGCACCCCAAAACTGGAACAATCTACCAGAGACTCTCACAGCCACCACCAGTTTAAGTTATTTCAAAACTAAAGCTGTCTCACATTTTAATCTGGTCTGTAACTGTTACATACGCCTATAATATATTATCTCTAACTGCATGCTATGGCTTATATATAATGTATACCCTGTTCACTTATGTAACTGTTTTTGCAACCATGTATTATTTTTCATCTTAACTACCTGTATATGCCCAGGACATACTTGAAAACGAGAGGTAAGCTCAATGTATTACTTCCAGGTAAAATATTTTATAAATAAAAAATAAAATCGCTGAACAAACACCCTTGAGAACTGGTAACCAAAGTAGTTAAATTATGCAGATGGTAGCACAATTGTATGCATTGAATTGGTTTATAGTATGTATTTTAGATCAGAATGTAATCACAGACTTGTTCACTGTTGGCTAGTTTAGTTATTGGTAAAGTAGGTACAACAGCCAGTAACACATATATAAATCTGGAAACTACCTTCAAATAGTTCTGCTTAGCTCAAACTAGACTGACAAGATTATATACTCAACCACGTGTCCAAGGGTTTCAGAGTAAGTTCCATAGCTGATTTGAATGTTGGATAATATGGGACTCTGGTCATAGGAATTATCATTTTAACACAATAGCTATAAATACAGTATATAGGAGACTAACACTTGAGCAGTAGCACATGGTTTTATTTTTAAAAACAAGTGACCACTTCTGTACACAAATAAGTGAAACAAAATGTGACCCTAAAATCACTTGCGTCCTGATTATGCTCCACTTTGGATTCATTCAGTTTCTGCTAATGTACACCAATCCATGACAGAAATATTGGAAGCATATCAAATATTTCAATGTAGTTACACGTTGCATATGCTGACAAGCACATACATCAAAGTGTACAGTATACTGAGACCTGGAGAGGTTTTGACAAAGATGTTAGGTTTTTTTGGTTTTTGAAATCAACCAAATGCTGTGTGCATGTGCTGGAAAGTTGAGAACGGTATTTACTTTCCAGCTTTTTAATATTGTACCTCATTTCACCGTAAAATGTATTAGTGTACCCATCCCACTGGCTGCAGAATAACTGAAATGCTGTGTCCTATACTACACATGAGCTTGTTAGTGCTTTTCATGACCAGGACTCAGACTCTTAGGCTTTGGTCCCGCTGCCGCCGGCGGCGCGAGCGGCCACGGGCCACCAGCTGCTTGCCTTCGTTCTGGTTGTCCCCGCTTGCTCCTTCCGGCGTGGCTGACTGCGTGCTGTAACGCGTCAGCCAGCCGGAGCTACAAGGAGCTTGTGATTTCGCCGAGTGCCGCGTCACGTGGCATGCAAGGGAACCAATCACGGATTGGATCCCAGCAGCCAATCCCATTTATTCCCCCCCCCCCCCTGCTCCGATCCCCCCCTTCCGATTTCCCCCCTCCCCGTGTGTATTTGCCTGTGTGTGTCTGTGAGTGTGTGAGTGGAGGGGAGCAGGGAAGGAGCTGCGGGAGGGTAGCTGTGTGTGTGGTGGGGGGGGGGTACGGACGGACCCTCCGCTCAAACCACGCCCGCTCCAGCTCCCTACAGACCGCAGGTAGCGGTCACTTGCCTCTCAGCGCGCCGCCTGTCTGCAGTGCGGGTGTGCTGACTGAGGCAGCGGGGCCTTAGCCTTAAAGGGGCAGACATGTTAGGCTGGTTTCAAATCGCATTCAATAACCAATTCATGTTTAACAAGTTCCCTTAGCAAATCTGCAGAAATCCCTACTACAAATTGCTCACTATAACTATGCATAGTGATGGAACACTGTTTAAATCTGGCTTTAGTTTGCATAAATATATAAAAAGGTCCTTAGTTGACTCCATCGCTGCTTCAAAGCAATTTGAGATCAGTCATTGTGCAGTATCTCATTAGTGCGGTTTAGTTCAGTACAGAGTACAATTTACTTGTCAATAAGACTTATTAGCTTACACTGCTTATTTCATACATTGATCTTTTACTTCCCACAGTTTTGTGTATGGGAGATTAGACTTTGAGAAATGCATTTCTCTTTAATCATTAGGATGCACTTTTTTTATAAGATACATCAATCATTTTTGAGTTACATTTTAATGGTCTTAAATGTGCTACATGCTGTAAGTTCATGGCAAGGATCAAGAGGGTATTTGATTTACACCTAAAAAGTTATTTCGGTAAACACTTTACTACAGCACAGAAATACTCTGCTGTACTGTAGCGATACACCACTTCCTTAGTGGTGGTTCAGGTAAGGAAAGCGTAAATGAAGCACTTGTTGAAGCCTGTCCAGTTTGTTAACCCTTTCTTCTCTTGTCCTTCTAGGTGCTGCCTGCAGTAAGGCTCCAGGTTTCACTCAATTTCACTTCACTGTTTTGAATTCTGGATTCTCAGACCAATCAGAGCAAGTGGTGGATTGCTTTTAGTATGCAAGTTTAAAGGTGTATACAACACAAAAGAAAATTGTACACTTAAGGATTCATATGTTAAAATAGTTGAGACTAAATGAGGATTGAAGGATATTATGAAGGATTTAAAGGTGTAAAAAAAAAATATTGTCTATGCTGCACAACAAAATTACGTTTCTATTACAGCTGTTTTTCTAAAGTGTGTTACAAGCTTACGTGTTTTTTTTTCCCCTTTCAAATAGAACATCTGTTCCGATGGGTGATTAAAATAACGTATTCATATTGATTTTTATAGCAGAAGATATTCTTTGTTTTTTGATTTGCCTGCAAATATCGCGTACCAAAATAATAAGTTGTGATTGCTGTCCCATTTAAAAAAAAAAAAAATGGCTTAAAATCCAAATTGCAAGACTATTTTGTAAACCATTCTGTCTGAAATATGCGAAAGGAAAGTCTTTATGTATTTCCACAAGATATTATTGTTAGCGCTTCTGTTACTTGTCTGACAATCTATGTTGTAAGTGGGGGAACTTAGAGACAGTAGGAGGGTTTTCTGGTAAGTGCGTCTGCAAGGGGCCAAGGTCCGTATGAGATGCATAGTATCAGCCAGTGGCGCTACCCATATTCTTTATTAAAGAGGTGTGTTTTAAGAAAGGTCCTAAAGGTGGAGAGAGAAGGTGCCATTAAGGGGAAGGGCATTCCAGGTATGGGGCTGTGAGTGGATTTAGGCAGAGGAGGACTTTACATGCACTTAATAATCCTATAATATTGAAGTTACTTATTATTCTGTTAAACTTTTTTTTAAAACTTTAATTTTATTGGTTGTACAAATTATAAATGATGGTTTACAGAAACCAAGTGGGAAGGGGTGGGGTTCATTTCCAAGTTCTTTATTTGGAAAACATACATTTTGTTTACCTTCTGTAGGTACATTGTTTTGACAGAAATGTGTAACACTGATTTACACCAACTCAGACAGTTGCACATTTATTTTCAAGATATTTGGAGAAAACCATTGCAAAACACAAATATTTGTAGCATTGCATTTTATTCCATAGCACTCTTTCTTCACATATTCACTCCAAGTCACATACAAGTGCAATCAAATCAAAATCAGAACAAAATACCGTGCAGGATTGCTGTTGGACATATTTTAAACTATGGTACGGCCACTTCAGACCTTACAGGTAGTTTACATACATACAGGTAGTTTAATTTTTTTTTGTATGAAATCTATTTCCAGCCATTTATTAAGTTTGGCTATTTTAGATTTTACTGGGATTTATTTGAATTGATATGATTATCGGTTTATGCCCAAATAAATGTAATCTCCTTTGCTGCTCGCAAGCCTCCAGGAACGAAACAGTGCTACGTTTAGCTCTGGGTTGCCCTGGTTCCCGATACACTTACCGATAAAGTTACATGGATTTAAATGGCTGTCCAGTATGGCCTGCAGAACCCGCAACATTTGAATGGTCGTTTTGTCTCCTGGGGTGGCAGAGACACGGGTAACTGTACAGTTCCCCCCCCACCCCCAAAAAAAAAAAGTTTAGGCAGGCTTATTGCTTAAGAACATTTCTCAGGATGCATACCATTAGTCTCATGAATTGTTTGAGCCAGCAAAAATAAAATGAGAGCTGGCACACTCCATTATATATACACTATCATTTAACACTTACAATTGTCCAGTTGCTCGTTATTTACCCGTTTGTGAAAATAGTAGTAGCCGTAGCGCATGTCTGTCAAGATACGTGTGAAGCCTATTACAACTAAACATTGACGTTTTGATATAGTTAAATACGTAAAGCTTGTTGTTTTGAATCCTATGAGCGTGATATTACTTTACAATAGTACACAGAATACTTGAGAAACATTTATAAATGATTGAGTGCTGCATACAGTATTTTGTATCCGGAAGAAACCAATTAATTAGACTGCACCTCAGCCTACTAATGATATACTTGACATTCAAAGACTTTATCAAATCCATTGTATTCTTCCCATCTGTAAATATTGTCATTAAGTGTGCCCTTTATATTGTATGTTAAAAGACTTAATTAATAAAATGGAAAATTACTTTTGCTTATACTGTACATTGCCTTTATTTTTAGTTGAGTTTTTGCATTGTGAAGTACAATTTTTACATGTATTGTAAGCATGGCCACCTTTTATCCACATAGATGGAAAATAATCTCATGAGTGGATTTACATGTCTTCTACAAGCCCTCAGAACTTGCTTTTGACCCCATTGTCACATGGTATCATTAATTGCCGATGGGGACTTTAGGTATCATGTAACTTGATTAGTGTGTCCCTTTTGTTTCGTATCAATTTTGAAAATGGAAATTTTCCTAAAGTTTTTCCCTGCTATATTTCAGAAATTGTACAGCACAGGCTGGATTAAGGAAGTAAAGCAAGGTAACAATCCATCTTTTGGGGGTTATTGCAAGCTTATATTGATTCTGCATTGTAAAGCTAGCAGTGGTCACCAAATAGGCACACAAAGGATACTGTGGCTTAACGTGACAAACTCTCCACCATACTGTACAAGGCACAGTAAAGAAATGCACAATACAATTCTGTTTCCCCCACGTTTCCAATTATATTTTGGTTGGGGGGGGGGGGGGGGGGGGGCGGATGGTTTTCGGGACGAGGGAGTTTATCAGTACTTTAATGTAGCCACTGGTTGTCTTGTAGTCCTTTAGATTTTTTTTTTAATACAAATTCTGATACATTCTATAATTCTTTCCTATTTGATGTTTTTATTTTTATTTAGATATATACATTTCTACTGACAACTGCAATGATATTATGCTATCTGAGCAACAGCATGCATAGACTACTATATGTACATCCAACACTGACAGATGTTTAATAGATACTGGTATGAGTGGGATATTTAAGGTGAAACATTGTGCAAGAATGGGCTCCTAGCAATAAACTCTTTTGGTGAGGTACAAAATATGTAGGTTACCTAAAGGTTCTAGGTTAAAAACTTTGGGATGGAGCGGAGTGGACACCAATATTTGCACTTTTTATTATACATACACTAAGGAAACAGATTACATTACTCAGCATGTCATGCAAGTCTGCAACAAAGCAAGTGTTTGTGTTAAGTGAGCAAATTAACATTATTACAGGGAGAGCAACTGTTTCAAACCGGAAAAGGTGATTTTTACTAAGTAAACTAACATTTCAGTCACTTTCTGAAATGTATGTTTTGCTGCACATAATTTGATAAGTGTGCTCCATTTTACTTGGAGCTCCCACCATGGTTGTCATTTGCTTTTATTATTTGATGTTCATGGTACAGTTGTTGCAATTAAGATACTGTAAACCTCATGACACAATGTATAGTCAATACAATTCAATGGGAAGTATGGTTATTAATTTGTACCTCAAACATGCAGCTACCAGTGGTACAGAATTCTGGGAGCACATTTCTGGCTCCTTAGGCACCCATACCATACCATAAGACGTGTTAATTACTGGTGAAATTAAAAGTTTAGTAAAAAGACTAAACTGTTAAAATAAACATTCCAGACTTGAACTCTAAATGTAGGCAAGTGCTTTAAACAAGAATGCCATTTCTTCTCTAAAGCATTTCTTCTGTCAGCATACTAGTTATGTTGAAATAAATGACAAGAGATGTTGCAATGGATAAACAAAATATGTAATTAGCGTAAAATATAAGGGGTACAGATATTGAGTAAGAGGAGGAATACAACCTATGTATTGTGATCTGTATATTTTTAGTCATTGGGTTCATTGAAAAGCATCTGTGCTTTAGAAATGTATTTATTTTTTTTACGCTGCTGAAAATAAAAATGATATTTTGCCGCAGTATAAACACGTACATTTTATTCAGTCATTTAAAAAAACGAAAGACAACAGTAGAACACGCTTGAGTATTCCAGGCAAGTTGTTCGAGGCAAATGAAGAGACTATTTCGAATTGTTGCCCAATGCCTTTGAGCTTATAGTAGAGGTAACATTTGTTTGAGCATTTATAAATTGATAATACAGATGTTTTTATGAAAGGTTACAAAATGCTTAACTTTCCATTGCAAAAAGTAAGGTCAGACAGATTATTATGGTACAATCTTCATTCCTGGACCATTAATTGCCCATTCGAAGAAATCACATTGTTTATCCTTGCCCAAAGGGCAAACATAAAAATTCTTGCCATTGTTTGGTCCAAGCTTCAATACGGTCCTCATAACACACCGCTTTCCATGCTTGCAGAATGGAAAATGTAGATCTGCCCACTATAATTAAAAACAGATATTTGTTAGGTACAATACCTGGCACTGTTTGCAACGTTTATCTGGAGGTTATGTTCACTTATGTGCAAGACTTCTCATCTGTCCTAGTACAACCGGTTTTCCCATTAATAGCAAGAAAGAAGCAATATTGTCAGCCTTGTATGTACATAGTTTCATAAACAATGCACAAACCAGTTATCGCTAGACTTTTTGAATGAAAAGTATTACTAGGAACCCAGACAATATACAAATAGTAAACATTGATCACACTCTTAGTTTTGTTTTTCTAGGAATTACATTTTAGATGAGTTCTCATACTCCATAAATGTTTTACAAGAGGCCACACGTCCAGGCCTTGATGATGCCCATGATTAACTCCATTAGTTTGGTCACTCACTCTCCACATTCATTATGCCGTTACTATTTTGGCTGTAAAACATGATTTCCTGAGTTGTGTAGTGCATTTCACAACATGATCTTTTACATCCATACTCCCATTTAAAACAGAAAGTGGAACAATAGAAAACAGCAGTGGAGCACTACAAAAATCAGGTTGCGAAGCTGAAGTAGAGATGAAAAAACTTTAATTGACCAAGATGTACATACAGCAGCAGGCAACTAAGTCCCCTACCGACACACACAGTTTGTATAAATATTGAAATGCAAATAGCTAAACCAGGGTGTGTGCCGAGCATGCGTGTACCAAGTCAAACTTCTTTGCGTTTTTGTCACTGAAATTGTGTTTTTATTTTCAATTAAAACCATCACAATTTGTGACAAAAGACAAACGTTTCACTTAAAATGCACGTGCTTGGCACACACACACCCTTTTTTTGATCTGGATAGAATCTGTGTTTTGTACTTACAAGCTAAATCTACTTGTATGGATAGCATTAACATTTTCTACATTAGCAGTTTAAATGCAGGCTTATTCTCTGGATTCCCAGTAGCCTACTCTTGGTTTCTCTTCCACCCTATATTTTAGTATGCTATAGTTCTTACAATTACCCCTGTGAATATCCACACAAGTCATTTGAGTAAATACATAGCATTATCACATTGCTATGCATCGCTGCATCTCCCTCTGTGCATCTCTCCCTCCCCTCTGCATCTCTCTCCCTCCGTTTCCCCCTCTGCATCTCTCTCCCTCTCTTTCCCCCCTCTGCATCTCTCTCCCTCCCTTTCCCCCTCTGCATCCCTCTTCCTGCATCTCCCTCTCTGCTCATCTCCCTCCCTGCATCTGCATCTGCCTCTCTTCCCCCTCCGTGCTTTTCTTTTCATAGTGGTCATATCATTGCAGCACCGCAACACTTCGTTAAAAGAAGCTCCACACGTTGCTATGACAAGTCACAACGCATTGACATTGGCTAGAATCACGTAGCGACTTCACTGATGTCAGAGGGATAACCGTGCTTACCTCCCAGAAATGCAATGCAGTCTCTAGGGAGTAGCTGTGCATGGGGGTAGTTATGTTAATGATGAAGGTCCTGCATTGACCGAAACGTCGACTGCAAATTCTGCTATACGGCTCCTTTCATCACAATAAAACTGTTTGAAGATATTGGGGTGCCGCCTGGCATTCCCTGTAACTGTCACCCAAGAAGTTTCCTGCAGCTTACCGCATGAAATAGTATCCCAGAAGTGGTCAACAACTCTTTATGATGAAACCCTAGAATATTTGGAATAAAGCACATGTAAAGAAACAGCAAAAAATGTTTTATATGTATAAAACATTTTTTGCCGTTTTTTTTTTACGTGTGCTTTATTCCAAATATTCTAGCAACTCACCATAAAGAGTTGATCACTTCAGGGACACAATTTCATGCAGTAAGCCGCAGAACAGAATTAAAAAAAAAAAACATGTTCTATTTACATGTATTTCTTAATGTTACAGTACCAAAATAAATCATTTAAACTATACAAATGTAAAAAACCATCCATAAATCATCTTATGTGTTGTAGAGTGAGAGATGGTGCTCAAAATCACATGAGAACTGTCACAAAATAGTATCTTTAAGGATTTAGGTAAACATGGTAATGTCCTCATCAGCTTATGGATATTTTCTGTGGGGAAGGAAAAAGTTTACTTACTTTAAAAAACTCACAACGACTTTCTCTGGGTAGAGAACAACCATAAAACTGTCTCCCCTTGTTGTCTCCATCCTTTTTCACAACCTGGAGAGCACAGGGGCGTTCGTGTTTACTGCAGTGAGGGCTGGTTGTATTTAATGCAGAAGGGCCACCTGTCATGTTAACACGAGGTGAACTGTAATGACAGGTTGCAAAATTGGTATCTTGTCAGAAAAGTGATTATCACAGAGACTGCTTATGGGCTCCCTATGTACTGTTTTGACAGCACTGTTGCTTTAGTAAGAATATACAAAATCGCTTTCTACCTGAAAAATACATCACCAAAATGTAAGATAAATGGATGAGTTAAAGACAAGAACAGAACATGTGCAGGCATTTTGTAGTCAGAATTGCGAAACAAAAATATATTTTGTAGGCAATGCTTTCATGACAACTTATCAGATTCTTGATTCTGCATCAAAGAAACATTCTAAAACATTGTCACTAATTCCAGATGCAGCAATATAGATTTGTGCCAATTATTCCCCTGATGTAACCAGTTCATTGGTGTACACAATGCATATTAAACAATTACCTTACTCAAATCCAGCGTTTAGTTTAGACATAACTCAGGCTTATTTTACGAAGGACAGATGGGCTGTTTTGAAAGGGCAAACTAGGTGTAGAAAGATTTCTTGCACTTCTCTGTGATCAAGAATGTTCAAAAGGTTACCCAGGATATGATTATATAAGACAATTATACAGTGAGATTTATCTTCCATCAATTTGTGATCATACACAAACGATGGTTGAATTATGTAGTTTAGATTCATAACCTTGTCATGAATAAGTGATGCCAAGTGGAGAGATTATTTGCTCTGATGGAGAATATTGAAATAATTAGCCGAGTTCCTGTCATAGGGAAACAGTGACATTTTGTTAAGGTATTATTTAGCCACACTTGTATCACACACCGATTTTAAGAAAATTTAAAGTCAAGAGAAAAAGTTACAGGAAAATAGCATTAACTGGGATATAGAGGGAAAAAGATAGTTGTAACAAATATTTATTTCAAACATTACTGCTGTAAAAGAGGGGATGATACAGTACACAACACCTAATCTGTAAGAAAGCCATTTATTTTCTGGAGTAAAAGTAAATGAAGATGGTATGAGGACATAGAATCGAAATACATTTAAACCACCCGAAACGAAAGGGAATACCTCACTGGCGAGTTGCTTTTTGGGGTTGTGTGTTCAGTCTTCAGTTTCTTCTGTGGGTGATTAAATGAATTCCAGTTGCTTGCAGGTGATCCTCCATTCATTGCATTTAGAGCATTTGTCCTGTGCTCATTTTCGCTGCCTCTTCTCTTACCAGATTTGTTCTCCATGTTACTGTATTTATTATTCGCTGAAGTCTCAAATGGGGAGTTTTGGCTACTAAACTGGTCATTGCTCAAATCACGTAATGGGGTGACTTTGCTACTAAAATCCGTTAGCACCAGAGTCGTATTCCCAAATGCAGTTTTTCTGTTTAACTTCAGTACAGACAGTGGTTTCCCAAAATTATTACATGGGTATTTAACCAAATCAGTGTTTAGTTCTTTGACATCGTCACTGGCTGCAAATGATGGTACTTAAAGGGAAAAAAAGAAAAAAAATGACTATAATTTCCTTTATTAGGTTTCACAGAGAAAATGATTGAATTTGTAGCCCGGATTGGAGGTTCAGTTGTATTGGTTACCATTGTGTGCCACCTTTTGGGTTAACATACTAGAAGTGATTACGATTGTGCCAAGGCCTGAATAGAGCATGCGGGAACAAGGGTCTACTTTCAGTAATTTCCACTAAATACTGTACACACCTTACACCTTTTTGTGTTTCACAATATAAAGCAACCCATTCAACGTGTGAAGAGTTGCCTTTGGGTCATGTTTCTTCACTGCATGTCAAGTGCCATAAGCCTAGGGTACATATCTATGTATTGTTCATCACACATTATAGAACACAGTTTCTGCAGAAATTGTAGAGTCACTAAAATTAAGTACTCTGGCATTACAGTATTTTATATGAGATCTGATAAAGTACTTTATGTATAACCAATAATACTGTAGCATTTGCTTATACTAAAATAGCCGAGCGTGGCAAAAAATAACAATTCTGCACATTATCCATTGATGTGAAACATGAGCAAAACTAATCTCATAAAGAGTATTATGTATGAAAAATAGTAAACCTTGCTGCAAGAATGGGCTTAAGCACAGAGTGCCTCTGTATTATAGGTTTTAATGCTTTAATGGATTTGTGTGCAAGCGAAGATCCTGAAGGAATATGCTTGATTGACCTCAGGCTGGAAGTTGGCAATACTTAGCATGAAACCCCTGTAGCATAAGAGTGGACTGTAATTTATGCAGACTCATCTGGCACCTAAGAGATTCTCCTGGAATTGTTGTTTTACTTCAGGTTATGGGAGGAAAAGGCTTTAGAAATTATTATGGAGACAAAAGAAGGAATCATATCCAATTAAGAGAACATGCTCGCACAAACTGAATATAAAGCTCTAGGTCTGCTCAATTTCTTAAAACTACAAAAATAAATAATCCAAAATTGCTATAAACTATATGTAGCTACTGTCAATTTAGGACTGCAGAGTTCTTTCTTCCACATCGCCTGTCTGTGTTAGTACTGTAGTTAATAAATCCAGATTTTACTACGTTGCATTTAATGAAAAAGGTTAAAGGGTAGTCATAAGACTCCTTAGAGGCCTCCAAACGGTGTGGCTTGGGGAGGGCAATCTTTTGCAGCTGCGACCCCCTGCCTTGCCTCCACTGGTGCACACGCCCCTCCATTACCTTGATGCGGCGTCATACGGCGGCGTAAGTTTGACCCTACCTGTCTTTCTAACTATCGACCTGTCTCCCTCCTGCCTTTTGCCTCTAAACTACTTGAACGTCTTGTATTCTCTCGCTTGCTCCATTTTCTCAACACCTATTCTCTCCTAGACCCTCTACAATCTGGCTTCCGCACTGCTCACTCCACCGAAACAGCCCTCACTAAAATAACTGACGACCTCCATGCTGCCAAAGACAGAGGCCATTACACTCTGCTCATATTACTCGACCTCTCTGCAGCATTTGACACCGTGGACCACCCTCTTCTCCTCCACATTCTCCATACTCTAGGTATTCGGAACAAAGCTCTATCCTGGATCTCATCCTACCTCTCCCATTGTACTTTTAGTGTCTCTTCTGCTAACACCTCCTCCTCCTCTATTGATCTCTCTGTGGGGGTACCCCAGGGCTCTGTCCTGGGACCTCTTCTCTTTTCTCTGTACACACTCTCTCTAGGTGACCTAATAACATCTTTTGGGTTTAATTATCACCTCTATGCCGACGACACACAAATATACTTTTCAACACCTGACCTTACACCTGCTGTACAAACCAAAGTTTCTGAATGTCTCTCTGCTATATCATCCTGGATGGCCCTCCGACGCCTTAAACTCAACATGGCTAAAACAGAGCTCCTCATACTTCCTCCCAAACCTGGCCCTACTACCTCCTTCCACATTACTGTTGGAACTACAATCATTCACCCAGTAGCCCAAGCACGCTGCCTAGGGGTCACATTCGACTCCTCTCTCACATTCGCCCCTCACATTCAAAACATTTCTAAAACGTGTCGCTTTTTCCTCCGCAATATAACTAAGATACGCCCTTTCCTCTGTTATTCGACTGCTAAAACTCTGACTCAGGCCCTCATTCTCTCCCGTCTTGATTACTGTAACCTCCTGCTGTCCGGCCTTCCTGCCTCTCACCTGTCTCCCCTACAATCTATCCTAAATGCTGCTGCCAGAATCACTCTACTCTTTCCTAGATCTGTCTCAGCATCTCCCCTCATGAAATCCCTCTCCTGGCTTCCGATCAAATCCCGCATCTCACACTCCATTCTTCTCCTCACTTTTAAAGCTTTACATTCTTCTGCCCCTCCTTACATCTCATCCCTAATTTCTCGGTATACACCATCCAGACTCTTGCGTTCTTCTCAAGGATGTCTTCTTTCTACCCCCTTTGTATCTAAAGCCCTCTCCCGCCTTAAACCTTTTTCACTGACTGCCCCTCACCTCTGGAATGCCCTTCCCCTCAGTACCCGACTAGCACCCTCTCTATCCACCTTTAAGACCCACCTTAAGACACACTTGCTTAAAGAAGCATATGAATAGCACTGTGGATATTCTAAACACGATACATAATGCTTGGCCCCCTGCAGACGCACTTACCAGAACTCCCTCCTACTGTCTCTGTACGTTCTCCCTACCTACCAATTAGACTGTAAGCTCCTCGGGGCAGGGACTCCTCTTCCTTAATGTTACTTTTATGTCTAAAGCACTTATTCCCATGATCTGTTATTTGTATTATCTGTTATTTATTTGATTACCACATGTATTACTACTGTGAAGCGCTATGTACACTAATGGCGCTATATAAATAAAGACATACAATACAATGTGACATTACACGCGTCAAATGACACGTTGCCCATGGACACAAGTGACGCCGGCAGAATCAAGGTAAGTATAGTGTTGCAGAGGCCTCATGTGATCCCCGGCATTTAAATTAAATGCCTCGGGGAAGAGTGCGGGGCCCCTGCAACGCCCCCCCCCCCCAGAAAAATTGCCCGCCCCCCACTTTGCGCACCGCTTAGGCCATGTTGTTAGGTTCGTGTTCAATAGTACCCTCAACTGTTACTTGTTACAGTAATTGGTATTTTAAAACAGAGTTTCAAATGCACATACAGATTTAGCCACACAAACGAGATTGACTGCTCAGGATAAATAAGTTAATAATGATAAGAGCAAGATGCTACAGATTTGAGGTATAAAGTGATAGTCCCCAAGATACTGCTAATGTGTGCACAGAGTATTCACAATATAATAATCAAAGTGATGATCTAAGTGGATACAATTAAAACATAGCATTTAATAGGTAATAGAATAACATATATACATGTAACTCCGTTTTGGGATTACTATATTCACTTAAGGGTTAAGCGCCCTAGAGGGTTAACTGTATGGGTTTGCCACAGTATAACGTCCCTCACTCATCACATTGTACAGAGGGACTAGGCAGAAACCTGGCCACGCTCACCTTGTAGAAGGTGTCTAGTCTGTAACTTGATATAGGACACCAAGTATAATTCTAGCCACTCCCACTGTAGGCATGGTGACCTGTGATGGCACTAGTGGGGAGATATATATATATATATATATATATATATATATATACACCCTCCTTGTCCCTACCTATTATATGCAGGTATGCTGATGGACCTGTTATTTGAGCAGCTCCATGATGATACTCCGTGGACCTCTCACTCCATATTATGCACATCCCCTATATTGAGTAGGACACGCCTAACCCTACATAATGTGGCCCTATTATCAATGAGGAAACTTTCCCTAACTGAAAAACAATAAAGGTGACCATACAGTCTGACACACAGTTAAACACTTAAACTAGATATCTATATCTATCTGTAGAAGCTTCTAGGTTCAGGGTTCCCAGGAGGAGACAGATGGGGAATATCATTGTATATAGTCAGTCTAGTTTAAGTGTTTAACTGTGTGTCAGACTGTATGGTCACCTTTATTGTTTTTCAGTTAGGGAAAGTTTCCTCATTGATAATAGGGCCACATTATGTAGGGTTAGACGTGTCCTACTCAATATAGGGGATGTGCATAATATGGAGTGAGAGGTCCACGGAGTATCATCATGGAGCTGCTCAAATAACAGGTCCATCAGCATACCTGCATATAATAGGTAGGGACAAGGAGGGTTCAGCACAGGGTGACAAGATATGGATCCTTGAGTGGGATGTAGGAAAGCCCCAGTTGCAAAGCAAGGGATTGTCAATATCCATGATGGATAAGGTGACAAAGCCATGGGTCTCTGGAATGCTGTATGACCACCCACAGATGAAGTATATGCTGCTCAATGTGAATAAAGTAACGGTTTGTATTGTATTGTATGTCTTTATTTATATAGCGCCATAAATATACATAGCGCTTCACAGTAGTAATACATGTTGTAATCATATAAATAACAAATAATATAAATAACAGGTCATAGGAATAAGTGCTTCAGACATAAGAGTAACATTAAGGAAGAGGAGTCCCTGCTCCGAGGAGCTTACAATCTAATTGGTAGGTAGGAGAAGGTATAGAGACAGTAGGAGGGAGCTCTGGTAAGTGCGTCTGCAGGGGGCCAAGCTTTATGTATCGTGTCCAGTATTATCCACAGTGCTATTCATATGCTTCTTTAAGCAAGTGGGTCTTAGAGGTGGATAAAGAGGGTGCTAGTCGGGTATTTAGGGGAAGGGCATTCCAGAGGTGTGGGGCAGTCAGTGAGAAAGGTTTAAGGCGGGAGAGGGCTTTAGATACAAAGGGGGTAGAAAGAAGACATCCTTGAGAAGAACGCAGGAGTCGGGATGGTGCATAGCGAGAAATTAGGTCTGAGATGTAAGGAGGGGCAGAAGAATGTAAAGCTTTAAAAGTGAGGAGGAGAATTGAGTGTGAGATGCGGGATTTGATCGGAAGCCAGGAGAGGGATTTCAGGAGGGGAGACGCGGAGACAGATTTAGGAAAGAGTAGAGTGATTCTGGCAGCAGCGTTTAGTATAGATTGTAGGGGAGGCAGGGAGGCCGGGCAGCAGGAGGTTGCAGTAATCGAGACGTGAGAGAATGAGGGCCTGAGTCAGAGTTTTAGCAGACGAGTAACAGAGGACAGAGCGTATCTTTGTGATATTGCGGAGGAAAAAGCGACAAGTTTTAAAAACGTTTTGAATGTGAGAGAGGAATCGAGTGTGAACCCTAGGCAGCGTGTTTGGGCTACTGGATGAATGATCGTATTTCCAACAGTAATGTGGAAGGAGGTAGTATGGCCAGGTTTGGGAGGAAGTATAAGGAGCTCTGTTTTTGCCATGTTAAGTTTCAGTCGACGGATGGCCATCCAGGATGATATTCCAGACAGACATTCAGAAACTTTGGTCTGTATAGCAGGTGTAAGGTCAGGGGTTGAAAGGTAAATTTGTGTGTCGTCAGCATAGAGGTGATATTTAAACCCAAAAGATGTGATTAGATCACCTAGAGAGAGTGTAAAGAGAGAAGAGAAGGGGTCCCAGGACAGAGCCCTGGGGTACCCCCCAGAGAAATCGATAGAGGAGGTATTAGCAAAAGAGACACTGAAAGTACGATGGGAGAGGTAAGAGGAGATCCAGGATAGAGCTTTGTTTCAAATACCAAGAGTATGGAGAATGCGGAGGAGAAGAGGGTGGTCCACAGTGTCAAATGCTGCAGAGAGGTAGAGTAATACGAGCAGAATGTAATGACCTCTGTCTTTGGCAGCATGGAGGTCGTCGGTTATTTTAGTGAGGGCTGTTTCAGTAGAGTGAGCAGTGCGGAAGCCAGATTGTAGAGGGTCTAGAAGAGAATAGGTTTTGAGAAAGTGTAGCAATCGAGAAAATACAAGACCTTCAAGGAGTTTGGAGGCAAAAGGCAGGAGGGAGGCAAAAGGCAGGAGGGAGACAGGTCGATAGTTAGACGGAAAGGTAGGGTTAAGCTTGCTGTTATTGAGCAATGGTATCACGGTTGCATGTTTGAAGGAGGATGGAAAAGTAATAGAGTAGAGGGAAGAGTTAAAGATCTGTGTGAGCATAGGGATTATAGAAGGAGCAAGAGGTTTTAGGAGATGGGAAGGAATAGGTTCAAGAGGGCAGGTGGTAGAGGGAGAAGAGGAGATCAGCAGTGACACATCCTCCTCCGAGATAGTAGAAAAAGAGTCCAGAAAGGCAGGAGGAGAGTTAGGAAGCATTGTGGGATGGGAGGAGGCAACAGATGGGATGTTCCGACGTATGGATTCCACCTTTTCCTTAAAAAAGTCAGCAAAGTCCTGAGGTGAGATGGAGGAAGAAGAGGAGGCAGCTGAGGGTGGTCTGAGTAGAGAGTCAAAGACAGAAAAGAGTCGATGTGGGTTAACTTGTGTGTGTTGATTAGTGATGAAAAGTAGGTTTGTTTAGCTTGAGAGAGGGCAGAGTTGAAACAGGACAGCATAAATTTGTAGTGAAGGAAGTCTGCGAGCGTATGAGATTTCCTCCAGAGGCGTTCAGAGGAGCGAGTGGAGGAACGCAGCATGCGTGTGTTGGAATTTAGCCAGGGTCTGGGGTTAGAAGGGCGAGGACGGCAGAGAGAAAGCGGGGCATGTAGGTCAAGAGAGGAGGATAAGGCAGAGTTGTAGTTCCTGACCAGGTTGTCAGGGTCTGAAGTAGAACTGAGAGAGAGAGGAGCGTAAAGTGGAATCAAAAGCTGGTAGGTTAATAGAGCGAAGGTTTCTGCAAAAACGAAGGGCAAGATGGAGATGGTGAGGGGAAGAAGCGTGATAGAGAAAATGAGATGAGGTGATGGTCAGAGACAGGAAAAGGAGAAATGGAGAAATCGGTGAGAGAAAAGTTTAGTGAAAACCAGGTCTAGGTAGTGGCCATCTTTGTGGGTGCTAGCTTCAGTCCACTGTTGCAGGCCAAAAGAAGAGATTAGAGAGAGAAAGCAGGAGGCCGAAGGAAGAGAGGGGTCATCAATGTGGCAGTTGAAGTCCCCAAGGAGAAAAACAGGGGAGTCTGAAGAGAGAAAGAGCCAGGATTCAAAGTGAGAGAGAAAGGCAGAGGGGGGAGGAGTAGAGGTAGGTGGGCGATAGATGACCGCCACGTGGACTGGGAGAGGCGAGAAGATCTGGACTGTGTGAACCTCAAAGGAGGGAAAAGCAAGAGAGGGGGAATAGAAAGGGTTCGGTAACGGCAGAGAGAGGAGAGCAGGAGCCCCACGCCTCCACCCCTGCCATCAGGGCGCGGAGTGTGGAGATGGTAATGTAGGGTTTGTGTGAGAAAAGCTCCTGCCACCCTACATTACCATCACCACTGCTTATACCAGCCTGCACGAAGGCAGCGCCCTGAGAAATGTAACCACAGAAACGGAGCACCACCTCACTGTAAATAATACACCGTGATGTGACGCCTTTTGAGCCGGGCAAGGAGGGGTTGCATACACAATGGTCTAATCTACCAAAAACAAGATGATTGCAGGGGGGGAGGGAGGGGGTGGAAGAGGGGGGGGGGAAATAAGAAGGAGTGAAATGTGCATGGAGGTTTCCAACTAGTGATGGTGCCGAGGCCAAAACAGGACCATAGCAGCAGGATTAATAGAATGCCTACGTCACTAGAAAAACATGCTAATCCAGCGGTGCGCAAAGTAGGGGGGGGGGGGGGCGCGGGCAGTTGCAGAGGCCCTGTGCTCTTCCCCGAGGTACAGGAGGCCCCCGCTCATACGGCGGGTTCCGTTCCAGGCCGCCGCTGTAAAGCGGGGCCCTACTGTACTGTATCTTTGAAAACAGAGATGCAGAGCTGTAAACCGACTGTTTCGCTGACAAATGGCATCTAACAAGGAGTTGCGCAGGCACTAACACGGTTGTTTAGCGACAGCCGGATACATTGCTGTTGTGCACGAACCTAATGAATATGGGTATACATTGGGAAACGCTGTATGAGCGGAACGCCATAAAACGGGGCCCTACTGTATTTCAATTAAAAGCCAGGGGATCGTGTCAGGCCTCTGCAACTCACTTAACGGGGTTGAGACACGTTGCTGTGACACTTCGCTATGGCAACATTGTGTCAGATGACGCTGCTTTCATGTGGAGTGACATCACACGTCCGTCTCCATGGCAACAGAGTCACGTGAACCCGCGACGTCATTTAACGCCAAAAAAACAGATAAGGGGGGCGCAAGAGCGAGCAGGCAGGGGGAGCAGCTCCAAAAGTTTGCACTCCCCTGTCTAATCTATTAAAACATGGATTGTAATGCCTTTAATCAAATGCACTGTACAGAAGCAATACCCATCTTGCTTTGCCAAATATAGCTTTGCATCTTACACACAACACGTTAAACATAACTGTACCTTCTGGTCTTGGAGTTAAACACACATCACATTGCTTATCTGAAGGTTTGTTTATCAGTGTACAAACTTCACATGTCCAATGTTCTTCATCACTTCTGGCCACATGTTCATTTGAATGGGATTCTCTGCTGTATGCCCACCCGATAAGACTATTTCTTGTTGGCAGTTTGCTGTAGGGAAATTAACATGCTATACTGTAAATTATCAGAATGTAGTGCATCAATCAATCAGCAGAATGAGGTAATAGTTTAAGATGCCACTTGACATACCTTCCCCTTGTTATCAATAATCAGTGTCCACATAAAAGGTTAAAAGTCATTGAGGTTAAAGGTTCATTTAAGGTTAAAAATCACACTTTTCTATGTGCGAGTGTTTACAAACACAGCCCCTTTATAGGGTTTGAGACACCATTTTAGGGTTACTGCTTTGGCTCTGTAAGGACCAAAATCAGTAACTAAAGTAAAATTTATTTAAGTGCCATAGTAATAAAAAATGATTTCCTTTTTATTATTCGACACTTAGGAAGAGCTTTATCAGCCTACTTGTTCTTGTAAGGGAGAGTTACTAATAACTACAGTACGTTTCTTTTCCAGCTGGAGGTTCCAAGTTGTAGAGACCTTCAGACATTACTAGTCCCGAAAACAAAGTACCTGGTAATGGTGGACCCCACAAACTTTTAGGGTGTAGATATACAGAGCTGGGTTAGTGACTTAATGAGATGTGCAGGTATAAAAGGCCCTCAATTCACTGCTGCTTTCAATGTTTTATTTTCTGTCCGCTCATATGGCCGCATAGGGAGGTCATTATTTTAATTCAAGCTCCAACAGCAATGTGATGATGTGGTAAGAGCTTCCCTACTTGTAGTTGCTCTGGGCTTAGATGGAAGGGGGCATGACCGCTTCCCTTTATCAATGCAGGGGGGTTATGACGGTGGTCTGGGTCCTCCCTGCTGATTTCCTGGCTCACCACCATGACCTGGAGGGGCACACAATTTCTTATGATGGAGAAATGTTTGCAGCTTTTTATTCGTACCTTGGACATGGGAGCAGCACATCAGTCATGTCAGATGCCAGAAATATTTTCAGCATAGCATAGGAGTGCTGATGAAATGGTATGGACCCCTTCATATACCCTTTTTTGAGGAAGTAGGGAATAGTAGCAAATTCATTCATTTTGGCAGCAGAAACCAAGCATTTATGCCTGATAAGTCCAAATGTACTGCACTGCTTGCGCCAAGAAAATTGTGGAGGAACTGTGACATTTATTTAGATGTACGATTGGTACAAATTATGACAACTCCTGTGTTTACTTATCAGAAAGAGCCACAGCCTATGTTTTCATGTGACCAATTGGATGAAATATCTTCTGATACTTCTACACAGCAGCCAGGCTCTGTCTCTACAGGAGGAAGGTCAAGTTAATGAGGAAGCCTCTGTTTTCCCTCGGGGAGTTTTATAAACGAATTAGCAACCTGTGCTGATCGCACTTTAGTAGATCTTGTCTTTTCCAATACTGTGTATTGGTTCCAGTGAGTGGCTATCCCTCCAACGCTGGGATCCCCCGCATAGGTGGAGGCGCTGCACGCAAGGAAAAAGAGCTCACCCCAGGCTCCTAGAGGCGGAGGCTTAGGCCTCCTGTGAGCAACAGGTATTGCAGCACGTGTAGTTGCCCACGTAGTTCCCTTAGGCATAGGGAAAGGGGGCTACATATCGTATCTGTATGGATAGTGGGTTTTTAAAAAATATGTTTCAACAAAAATATAATTTTATAGTAAATACTAATATTTACTGTACTATGAATATCATGGAAAGCCATTTTAAAATGAAATGCAGGTGCAACAGAAAAATACTGTAGTCCAAGTGTTGAGTAGTAAATCGTGGGAGGTTTTGTAATGTAAGTTCTGAAACACAATGTAAAACATTACATCATGGTGTTCTTCCAGACTAGGTGGATGTTTACAACATATATTTAAAGTAATTGAGGATGAAGCTGCTCTGAAGTACAATTTCATACCTTATATCAACATGTTGAGGTTTATCCTTTTGACAGCGAGAGCAGAAATAGGTCATCCTGTTGTGCTCTCCTAAGCGACAGACTGTGATCTTTGTACCACACTGGCCACAGTTCGGTCTTTTGTACACTTTGTAATGTTTGTAGAGTGCTGAACCAGTCTTGCGACACTGCAAGAAAATCTGGTTAGGAAACAAACAAAAAAAAAAACACACAAACCACCACACAAGAGCAATGAAGCATCATAGCAGTGCTAAAATAAATAATATTTTCATGTCATTTATACATTTCAGTCTTGTTTTCAAACCATTCAGCAAACATCTATCATTGCTTTTTTCAATATTTTCTTGCAATCCTATTATAGTCTCATCATTTTGTTTACCTTATAAAATAGAAGAGTGAAGTCACGTGTCATTTTCACCAGGTGACATATTTGTCCATCTGTTAGGAGACCAACCTATAAGAAAAAAATGCACGTTGCTTTGCAATTGGATTATTCATAACCATGTGCCTCTACCTACAGTGTTTATTTAGTGCACATGATCAATGTTTGTAGCTGTCTGAAATAGTATATGCAGAAAAATGTTTAAAGCACATATTTCTCCAACATAACCAGCTTACTATGCTCATCAAGGAGATTAAAATGTTTAAATGGTTTTCTTTCCTAAATAAAATTATATATAAATAAATAAATATTATTATATTATAAATAAATATAAATTATATATAAATAAAATTGCATAGGTATAAAGAAATGTACAGAGACTGAAGATTAGTGATTCATGGTACGCTACTTAAGGAGAACAATTACAAACCCAGGCAAAAAACACAAATGACCAATTCCATATTTTATGGAGTACATTGTTGCAATTGTTCAACGCCCCTATGTTATAGTAAACATACCTGTACTGCAGGGTGTAGACCACTGTCGAATAGGGCTTCATTTTTAATAATGTTTCCAACTCCAGGTAGTACTGCCTGATCCAGCAGCACATCGCAAAGCATACGACTCCTCTGCTTCTTAACTTCACACTCGGCTCTTGAAAAACTGAACTTAGAAGAGCATATATCCAAATCCTCAAATAATCGTACTTTTTCTTTACAGTCTGATGCATTTCTTAAAAAACAAAATATATACACAGAATTTAAATAGTGTGAATTATCCATATTCCAGTCAGTCTCATCGGTCACTTGAGATTATTTGCCCAAACCACAAATCTAGGTAAACCTTGCAAAGAATGAACCGTTATTAAATGTGGTTGTAGGCCACACAAACATAGTTTATTCTAGCTATATCGTACTATAAAACATTATGGGTGTAGAGATGACAAGCGTTGGATTACCGATACATTGAGATGCAATAGAAAAGTTAAAAAAAAGTCTGAGCCGAATTATGACTAGTTATGATGGGATACATAACGTGCGATCTCAGTGAAGATTTTAGGATTATTTTATTTTCCTACTTCTATGGAAGCTGCAAACCTTGACAATTCAATACTTAAGTTCCAACTTCTGAAGATTTTGTGTCTTATTTAATAAGTTTGGATGTGGCTGATCGCCTGAAAACTCCCATTGGAGCCGCATAACCTTGTTGGGCAGAAAACATGACCCAAAAAAAGCTCTTGAGCAACACTGCTATATCTTGGTGTGGTTGCTCTATCCAAAAAAAAAACAAAAAAAAAAACCACATTTTATTGTATTTTTCCAGTTTAAAAAAAGTGACACATCCAAAACACTAAATAAATCTGCCCGCAAACATAAAATGACTACTGTACTATGCATCAACCAAATATAATTCTTTGCGTACATAACCTCATTACCACCTCCCACCTGCAAGACTTTTCCTGGGCTGCCCCTTACCCAAGGTATTCCCTGCTCGGCTACATGAGCCTTCAATAAATTTTATGATTCCCACCAAACTCACTTTAAGGAATTCTAACTATCTTCCACATATCATTTCCCCTCCGCCTATAGAACCTACCAGAACACCGGCCGGCCAATACCAAAAAATAAAGAAAATATCAAATTAGCAACATGCCGAGCTGCCACAGAACGTCAACATCAGACTCTGGAAGCACAAAATACGTTGGGTACATTCTACGTCTTTTTACTTTGTAAACGGTTTGTGGCTGAGAGTTATCCACCTATTGTACCAGTGCACCTCAACTAATATTTGATGTTTTTTAACTGTTGCAGAGTATGTTGGTATCTTTGTAGCAAACTTATTAATACAATAAAAATAAAAAAGGTAGAAACAAAAGGATCAGAAGATAAAAAAAAAAAAAAAAGTGTGCAATGTAATGGAGCAATAGAGCAAATAGGGGTGTGTATAGATATTTATAATCTGCAAACACCTTATTTCACCAGCCACCATGAGAGCACATGTCCAGCTAATAAGGCCAATTGAATAAAGAGACCTTACCTAACATCTACTGTGGAGTCGAAGAAGCAAACCACGTCATTGGTGAGCTGCACCTCTAGAACTGCTAGTGATCCACTTCGGTCTTTATTCTCTGCTGGATTAATCCGCATAGATCCATTCATTCCAAAGTGTACTCTAAAGTGTGAAATTAAATTCCATCCAGTGACAATTTTAAGTAGGCAACATAACAGTATGAGAGCAAACAGATATGGTTATCATTTTTTTCCCCCTCAGTTGTACATTTTCCTTTTATTTTCTCTGCTACACTTTTTTTCTTTTTTACTAAAATGAATGTGTATGAGGTCTGTTCTGGACAGACTTTAAAAAAAGAATCAACATTTAATTGCAATAACTTCAGTGAATCATGGATTTGTGATGCCTAACTTCGTATGCTAAAGTCATTCTATTATGCTGGCAATGTGAAAGGTGCTTTCAAGAACTTTGATAAAGAGTTTGTTTCACCTTCTTATATAAAAATTGAAATACAAGTAGAATGAATTTATTGATATTTTTGTTTGCTCTAACCTCCTGAATTATTTACAAATACATTATCTGGTACTGTTGATATTTAAATATTTATACAAGGTCATGTTAGAGATGTTACATTGATCAACATCCTAAAGAAGTATTGTTTGTTTCACAAAAATTGAGATTCAACCAAAGACAATACTTTTAAACCGCAATTTCTTATGACAAATACCTTAAGACATGCAATCAACTATGGGGGGGGGGGTTTCTACGAGAATGAAATACTAACCAGTCACAGACTGCTGCAAACGCCTTCCACAAAATACTAAAACCCAGAGGACACAAATTTCAAAGCATATAACAGATCTTAACTGAGTCTAATGCTGCGACCCCAATCAGCACTGTAGCACGCGCGCCCGGCAAGGGGGGGGGCGGCGCGTGCACAGCGCTTCACCGCGATCTTGAGAGGGTGAGATTGCGATGGGGGGGGGGGCGTGGTGGGGGTTTTGCGGGGGTGTGGCCATGACGTCACGTGGCTGGTTCGCCCTCATTGGCTGCGTTCCAAATATACAATTTTTTTTTGTGTCAGAGAACTCGTCGTAGAGCTGCACCTTCCGCACGGTGGCAGGTACTGGGACCGGACTGATTGGGGGGCGGTGTCTTGTGCGCACAGCATGCCGAGGCGTGTGCTGTAGAACGCACTGGGATCGCAGCCTTATAGAAAAATAGAAATCTCCCAAAAAGTAGACAACATTTGTTGTTTCATGACATTATATCAGCCGACGGCACTTATGAAACTTCTGAATAAAAAGGTCTTACCGTAATGATTTCTCGCCAAAATACATAAACAGCTCCTTCCCCAAAGTCGCCACACCACTAAAGGGGCATCCAACAAGCGATGCCAAACCACTCCGACCGGGGGCTGTGGCCTCATTGTTTGCAGTTTTCTTGGAAAAAGAATAGTGGGGGGGAAAAAAAAAACAAAAACCCATGCATGACTTTTTAAAACTGTACTAAAAAGTAGAGTGCTATCAGCAGTACTGTGTAAATATATTTATAACAAAGAAATGATAGGTGTCAATTTTATCAGCCATTTTTGTGTTTCAGGGCTGACTTGGCAAAAAAATGCCACGAGGATTCGCCAGCCAAGAAGGGGGAAACAAAAAAAAATCATCCTCCACAAGATACACATGAATTACCCATACATAAACAAAAACGAGAGAGAACGAGAGAGAGAGAGAGAGAGAGAGAGAGAGAGAGAGAAAACGAGAGA